>NW_018404303.1:137905-141869 GCF_002113885.1 Mizuhopecten yessoensis | reverse complement strand
GGCCATGTTGTTTATCCGATCAGTCTCAAAAGTTGCCCTGCACAACTAAGGACAAAGGGAAACCTACATATAAAATTTGAGAAAGATTCCTTTGGTACTTCTTGAGAAATAGCGATAACAAACTTTCAATAACAAAATCCAAGATGGCTGCCTGTCGGCCATGTTGTTTATCTGATCAGTCTCAAAAGTTGCCCTGCACAACTAAGGACCAAGGGGAACCTACATATAAAATTTGAGAAAGATCCCTCTAGTACTTCTTGAGAAATAGCGATAACAATCTTTCACTATCAAAATCCAAGATGGCTGCCTGTCGGCCTTGATATTTATCCGATCAGTCTCAAAAGTTGCCCTGCACAACAAAGGACCAAGGGTAACCTACATACAAAATTTGAGAAAGATCCCTTTGGTACTTCTTGAGAAATACCGATAACAAGAATTGTTTAAGGACGGATGACGGACGGCAGACGGCGGACGACGGACGCAGGGTGATTTGAATAAAAATAACAAAACCATTACCAAGAATAATGTCCTTGTAATGATATTAAGGATGAGCAATGTTGTGGGCTTGATGCAATCATCATTCTAGGAATCATTTATCAAAACCAGTACATTCAAAAGGACAGACGAAACTGAATATTTATATAGTATTAGGAAAATTTAATTGCAGGTCATTTTAAAGAAACTAAACATAACATTAGTGAACATTTTAAAAGTAAAAATTCTGGCAAAAACAAGTGGCTTTAACTCAATTCACCCCTGAAATTTCATAATGAACTATTCCAACCTTTGAATTGGAGGAGTTCAAATGTGTCTTCAGAGGTGAACAAGTTAAGGATAAAAATAAAAAAACAATTACGGAAACAAATTAACAGTGAATTAATTAAGTGATCCACTGTGAATAACTGTGAGTGAACTGCAAGGCCAAGCAAGGAAAAAATGGACAGGTTGAAAGTGAATGCCAAAAAAACAATAGTCCATGGTGATCCATTATTGACCACAGCAAGGCTCTGATCAGACTTGAGGATTAAACCTAAAGGAGGTAGAAGACTTCACAGGTCTGGACAGTATAGTCAGTAAAGACAAAGGTACCAGTCACAGGCCTGGACAGTATAGTCAGTAAAGACAAAGGTCCCAGTCACAAGTCTAGACAGTATAGTCAGTAAAAGACAAAGGTACCAGTCACAGGTCTTGACAGTATAGTCAGTAAAGACAAAGGTACCAGTCACATGTCTGGACAGTATAGTCAGTAAAGAAAAAGGTACCAGTCACATGTCTGGACAGTATAGTCAGTAAAGACAAAGGTACCAGTCACAGGTCTGGACAGTAAAGTCAGTAAAGACAAGGGTACCAGTCACAGGTCTGGACAGTATAGTCAGTAAAGACAAAGGTACCAGAAAGGGCATTAAAGTTATGGTAAGGAAAGCAAGGACATCCTTTTGCCAATTGAAGTCCGTCTGGGAAACAAGTTCCTTATTAAGAAATATTAATTTTTATAGTGTGTACCAGGATCTGTATTGTATTGTATTGAAGACGGTGTAGTTGTAAGGAGCTAAATGATGGTAAATCAAAACGTTTTCAACCAACTTTCTGCATTTGTCAACACCTGCTTGTAACATATTTGCAAAATTAACTGGCCAAGGAAAATCCAACAGAGACCTATACAAGAGGACCTTCATATAAAAAAAAAATATCACCTTGACCAAATCTATTGTCCTAGGCTCGGTTATAACCGGAACAAGGACATAAAGCCCCATCAATCAATCAATCATTCATTGATCAAATCTTTTTAAACAAGCCCCAAGGGTCTTTATCTATAATCTGTTGTATAATGCTGCAGGCAAAAACCATTCAAAGTCAAACTTCTCATTTCAGTCAATCAAGACTCTTGACTATAGAAATTATATAAAATTATATAATATATTTGAACAACCTTTAATATTAATCTTCCTTCACTTTTTGCAATCTAAAGACCAACACATCTCATTATTGTGAGCAATGTACGTCTTTAAAAGAAATTCTTGACCCATATGGCATTGAAAATAGATCAGAGTAATAACCTCGATTGAGGAAATATTTTTATGCAATGAATACTTCACCACATGTATATATAGCTCCTAGGTAAACATCATGCTTTGTGAAACTTGAAGCTATAAATGCTTTTTAGCTACAATAACAAATGTTGACCTTTGAGCCCTGTGTAATTGGTCTATATCTCATGACTTTAAGAAAATGTTGTTCGAGTATGAACATATTTGATCTCTGTGACCTTGAAAGTAAGTCGTGATAATTTGTTTAAAGAAAGAGTACAATAAGTGACCTCAGGTAGCTACAAGACATTAGACCCTGCATGCCCAGCTCTCAAAGATGACCTTTGACCAAAGCACAACATATAGAAAACACAAAAAAGTGATGACGTCCTATACCCCAATACACAGTATTTGTAATTATAACTTCTCATTGGTTGAAGTTACTCTGCGATTAAATTACTGTGCAATGTTACATTGTGCTTTGTGCAAATTTGTTTTTTAATCGGAACTACGCTATTGATCAGTATATATCTGGCATGACCTAAAAAGTGTGGTCTATCTTTTTAAATTATAGAGGATAACCAGAATGTTTTGGGGATTATACAGTATGTACCAAAAAAATGGCAGGTTATTAAAAGAAACATGATTTGATCAGTCCAGAATAATGAATCAGATTTATCTTTTGGCAAGGGACATAACTCATGTATGCTTAGGGAAACTATGTGAGTTATATTGTTGAGTGTAGGGAAACAGGTTTGATTTTCAGCAAGGGACATAATCCATGTATGCTTGGGCAAATTATGTTAAAATTTTCCATAATTTCACAAGCTTATGTAACAATACGAAAAATGAAAATAATAATAATAATATACAGCATATATATAGCGCCCTATATAATTTGTAAAATTACTCTAAGGCGCTTAATGTATAAATAAATAAAATGTTTATAGTGAACCTTTACATTACTACATTTATCTCATCTGGAGCAATTGATGTAGGAAGCTTGTGAACACCAAGTAATAAAACAGTCCAATCGCAACTTCTCGGCTAATTCCGGCTAAGCGCGGAATCGGTATGCCTAGCCGGAATTGGCCGAGAAGTTGCGATTGAAAACAGTCTGTTCTAATATATCAATTGATAAAATTAAAATTCTGTTCATATTGCATTACATTGTCATTTGACCAACATATCAGATGTATAAATGACCTGTACAGCTGGCATGTGCTCAGAGTGTTGAACCATCCCTGGGATGTCCACTCAAGATTTGGAAGAAGCCTCGAACAGATCTGAGATCCGTTATTACATTAACTTCGCTGAAAAGTTCTAAACTTCATTATCCTAATTTGTAATGTTATGACAAGGGTGCATAATTTATTATTCACAAAACTTAAAATAATTGTACTGGTTAATTAATACCTCTTCATGTAAGTTTTTTTTTTTTTTAGAAAATCAGAATTACTTTTAATGCCACATTCCATTTTATATCACACTTTCCTCTGTGAGATGACATCAGCTGAGATAGAAAAGCTGATGTCCTAAACTTGCTCCTTCTCATCAGCTGTGTTTTGAAATTACATTACTTTACAGTACATTTACAACATGATGTACATCATTCCAAGTATGAAGTAAAAGTTAAAATTTCAAGAAGACTAACATTATAAACAGAAAATATAAAATAAAACAAAGGTAAATGACCACGGACGTAGATAGCAATCGTATTATTATACACAACAAGGTTACCGCGAGCGGTATATAATACGCCCGTCACACATTGAATGAGCAGTTGTTTGTATGATTGAAATATATGAAGTATTTGTGAGTAATTGATATTAAAAGAGAAATCATTCAACATAACTGGTAGATCAATGAGTGCAATACAACATCATGGAACGCATGCATCGCATTAATGAAACCAAGGGTAATAACTCCAGTAATTA
>NW_018404303.1:81477-136822 GCF_002113885.1 Mizuhopecten yessoensis | reverse complement strand
AAAAAGGGATTGGCCCAACCACCAGCCCTTTGGCAGGTAATATTTTAAGTTAATACTATATATCTTTGATTGTTAAAGTTACTCTCTTCATATTTTATATCATTCCATTACCAGCATTATTTTTTTGATTATAGCCTATGGCACATGTAACATTTTATATCTATTTTTTATAAAAGAAGTGTCTTTTAAAAGAGTCTTATCAAATTATCAATATATACTATATAATTATGTAACTATTTTATGAATTGAATTGATTTATTTATATCTAAGGGACCCCATTGGAATTAAGCCACAATGTGGCTTTATGGGTCATCCCAGGTAAAGGCCTAAATTAATCTAATCTGATCCAGTTTTAACACCTGACTGACTTCCAATTTTATGGCATAAATAACTTATATAAGAATATTTCCTTCTGTGATAATATATATACATATATGTCCAATCTGCAAAATGTGATAGAAGTGTATTATTTGCCTTTTACCTGAATAAATATTATTATTATTATTGTGTGGACATATGACCCTGTGTGACAATTAAAAGAAATTAGATAAAAGAAAACCATTAATATTGTCACAGACTTAGATAATCCAGGGACAGTATATAGTCTAATACCGTAATATTATAAAAAAAAAATCATGAAAAAATATTGAGAATAATATCAAATTTCATTGACTTAATTAAGTTTGTATTAAAATGAATGTAATTGTACAAACTTACATGAATTGGTATCACAATATCCATACAGTATATTACAGTATGGAAATAACCAGAGACGTTCTGATATTTGGCCATTCAGGGAGGTCTTTTTATTGGAAAGATGCTTAAGCAGGCCCATGTGGTTACTGATACTTATTTAACACTGTTATATAACAGAGTTCGGAACACCTTATCTAAAATAAAGACATTTCTCCAGGCCCGATTTATTTGGCCCATTCCGCCCTTTGGCCAAATGGTGAGCTCAAACTAAACCGGCTGCTAATTCGTATGATGCGACGGTGTAGTAAGTCACGTGATCGCGGACATAGCTGCATAAATTAACATGGCGACCAGCACGAGAAGGGAACGGTTCCCTTAGACTTTCTTCCAATTTTCGTCCTAATGTAGAGTCTCGGTGAGCCTAAAAGCCAAAATGTCGGACCATAGCGGTCAGGAACCGTCCATGGAGGATCTTAAAAGAGAGATCGAACGTCTCCAATCGGAATTATCGGAAACCACGACGGAAAAACTTCAGGCCGCAGAATATGGTTTGGCCGTGTTGGAGGAAAAACAACGTCTTCAGCAGCAGGTCGAGGAAATCGAGGCTCACAGTGAGACTATCAAGCATGAACTCGATTGTGCCAAAGAGGTATAATAGCTACTGACACACCTAATTGTTACTGAGGGGCGGGGTGGGCAGGTACCCGGCTCCATTCAATTAATTATTTTAAGGGGTCGTCTCAAAAACGAAAAAAAAAATGACAGGTGCCCGTGTGTATTGCTGTGTGTATTGTACACACATGTAGGTTATTTTTGGAAACTTTTACCCATTCGGGGGTAAGTCTTTTGTTTCCATAATTTAATCATGTTGATATATGGCTATATGCCTCACAGTGTAACCTTAACCTGTCAAACATACACATATTTATCAATAATGAATTATAAACACATGTCGTATGTAAGCATATTCTAAAATGTAGGTCTCTGAAATACAAAAGTTGATATCTGACACAAAATATTGCATATATCTTACATCAGAACAGTTGTGTATATATATCTATTAAAAATGGTTTTATTTCGATAACTTTTTTTACTGACCTCATTGATACTTCAGTATCACTGCACCATGTAGTATCGTAGTCAGTTTCCTCTGGCCCTGACACCAGACCTCTGGCCCTGACACCAGACTTAGACATTTAGTCATATATAGCTATCGAAATATCTAAGTCTGGTGTCAGGGCTAGAGAAAACTGGACTAGTAGTATCGCTACATCATTTCTACCCCCTTGTCCCCCCCTCCCCCCTTACCGCTTCAGTACTCCGCACCATAAAGTATCACTACATCATTTCTACCCCCTTGTCCTTCCCCCGCTTTAGTACTCCACACCATAAAGTATCTCTACATCATTTCTACCCCCTTGTCCCTCCCCGCTTCAGTACTCCGCACCATAAAGTATCACTACATCATTTCTACCCCTTGTCCCTCCCCCGCTGCAGTACTCCGCACCATAAAGTATCACTACATCATTTCTACCCCCTTGTCCCTCCCCGCTTCATTACTCTGCACCATAAAGTATCACTACATCATTTCTACCCCCTTGTCCCTCCCCGCTTCAGTACACCGCACCATAAAGTATCACTGCATCATTTCTACCCCCTTGTCCCTCCTCGCTTCAGTACTCAGCACCATAAAGTATCATTTCTACCCCCATGCCCCTTCCTGCTCTCACTGGCAACATTTCCAGTGACATCTCTTTTGTCACATATCTGTCTCGTCCAGATCTGGCATTTCTAATCTGCTCTGTATGTTTTAAGTTTTGATGTGTATAAAGTATCAGTGCTACAGCCTGCTGTGACCCTCAGAGAGACTTGGGATTAAAGAGGCCACTTTAGTACTGTCTGGTAAATTACAGTAGGGTGTTTATGTAACATCAGCTGGGAGCAGATCAAGTTGTACTAGGCTCTGATGTAGTCCTATCTGGTTACCAGTTCATTCAGGACAGACAACACGAAGTATGGTTGCATGGAGTTCTAATGAATACTGTATAATATAATGTTACTACTGAAAATCAGGCGCAATAAGTCAATCATTCAGAGTAATGTTCTTTTTATGTATATTGTAAAACCATGTAGACCTACAAAAACGTATATAGGTTTGTTTAAAGTGTTAACCCTTTCACCCCTATGTAACTTTAGTAAACTTTACCATGCATTGATCTGGATGAGTCTATTACGGTCCAGTGTGGTGAAAGGTTAAAGGCTGTATTAATAGCTAGACTGTCTTATTTAATAAACCGTTTCCGTATTTGACATTAGGGCCCCAGCCACAGGTAAGTGACGAGTGTCGGGCGACTTTAACAACATATGTGATATTTATGGCGCTATTTATCCTACGCGGCAGAAACACTGTACGACGGCCTCTGTATCTTACTCCTAACTAAATTCCCCATCAATTAAACAGTAATCGCTCTGAAAGTTTTGCATTGGCCACTGCATCATCAGATAATATTTCAAAGCAGCATGGTTTCTTTCCTTTAATTACTCATCAGAGATGTGATAACGGTACAAACATGGTGGCATGTTGTCTTACAAAACCAACCTGATCCCTTCCAGCAAAAAATGTAGTATAAGGGAAAAATGTCTAATTTTCGAAATAGAGAATTCAGAAATTCTAGTCAGGCTGAAATGCTCCCCTCCCCATCTAGACAAAGCCTTTTCTTGTGAATCATCACTCCGTTTAATTGGTGTTATTTAAGTTCCTCAGATTTTATCGTCACGGTGACAAGTTGAATTAAGTATACCTGCTGCTTGTCTGAAAATTGCTGAGTATTTGGATGGGAAACAAATCAAGTCCATTGGATGAGAAGAATATAGGTATAATCAAACCTGTTGAATAAATCTTCTTTTTTTTCCCCAATCTTCCTGTACAATGGCAGGTGGAAAGACTCAGCTCATTTTAAAACCTTGAAAGAAAATAAGTAAACAATATGTAAATTATTTATTTGAACCCTAGAACCTGCCAATCCCTACAGATCATAGTGAACTACTCCTGATGAATGGAATACACAGGTGACTGTGTACACATAGGTGTGAAAGGTCACCACTGATGGATAAGAACTGATTCATTGGGATGGTACTTCCCAAGCTTTAGGTATACCGTATTTGACCTAGATGTGACACATCGACTAGAAAAGATGAAAGTAACATTCGTAACCACATGCTGGTTATACACAGACATTTTCGCACAGTTTAACGTTTTCGGTCTCCATAATGAGGACAAATTTATCATGACAGCGAATATTGGTACTTAACATACCCTTTATAGTCGTTACATGTGAAAGGTGAATCTTACACTGGGCTCATATGGATTTTACCGATGAAGGGCTAAAGTTGGTTATTAGGATAAAAATTGACAAGTTTGCTATAGACAATCAATGATGAATTAGTAGAAAATGGCTCATGTAGACCGATACAGCTACTGAACAATTGACAGGGTTTAGATTTGACAGGCACTATAACAGAACATATGTATAAAGAAAACTCTTATATAGTGTTGAAATGTGAGGTGTTTGTTAAGTAGATATGCTAATAAAAGGGTGGTTATTAGGAAGGATTGACATTGGTGTCAATTGGGAAACAGTAGTTTTTAGATGGGGAGAGATGAGGGTATAGGGGTGTTATTAGGATGTGTTGTGTAGTAGGTAATACAGTACAGTATGTTTAGGGGGGTGGGGTGGGGGGTGTTATTAGGAAGTGATTTGCAGTATGGGTATTGGGGAGGGGTGTTATTATTAAGTGTTGTGTAGTAATTACTACAGTACTGTATGTTTAGGGGAGGGGGAGGGGTGTTATTAGGAAGTGATATGTAATATGGGTATGGGCCATGGGGGAGGGGTGTTATTAGTAAGTGTTGTGTAGTAATTACTACAGTACTGTATGTTTAGGGGAGGGGTGTTATTAGGAAGTGTTGTGTAGTAATTACTACAGTACTGTATGTTTAGGGGAGGGGTGTTATTAGGAAGTGTTGTGTAGTAATTACTACAGTACTGTATGTTTAGGTGAGGGGGCGGGGGGTGTATTAGGAAGTGATATGTAATATGGGTATGGGCCATGGGGGAGGGGTGTTATTAGGAAGTGTTGTGTAGTAATTACTACAGTACTGTATGTTTAGGGGAGGGGTGTTATTAGGAAGTGATATGTAGTATGGGTATGGGCCATGGGGTGGGGTGTTATTAGGAAGTGTACTGTTTGTTTACTTAGGTGTAATTACATTAGCTGTATCAGACCAAAGATATGTATTATGCAGATGTGAGATAAATAGGTTGGGTATCGGGGAGTGTAGCTATATATACACAAAGTAGGGTGTAAAGATAATTAACTACCTGTTGTTCTAATGCACAAAAATTAGAACACTTTTATAAATTACTTTACAGTTTATATTTTCATAGTTGATTTATTTTTAAAGATGATAATGAAAATGCTTCCTGATAAAAAGTGAAATGTGCATTTTAAAAACTTTTTGTTCCTCTTCAGAATCTGGAACAGATTTCTGATACATAATCGTTTAACGTTTAACGGTATACCAAAAAGACGTGTTAATTCTCTTTATTGGTTCAAAACTCATATTTTGCCTGAAGGTTAGCCAATCATCTTTTTTTTCATGTCTAAAGCCAAATTTGTATATTGCAGAAACTATCATTACCGACGGAGAAAACACTTTCAGTCTGCACTGTGAAATGCTGAGGTGCCCCAAAACGATTATAAACAGTGCTGGGGAAAAAATTGGTTGAAATTCAAAAGTTAGGTTTAGTTGGGTAGCTTGAAACCCATTTCTTTGACCTAAGAATGTGTCATATGACCAAACCACAACTTCATTGAAATGTATGAGGTGATTCTGTCATGAGATTTAGAAATTGTATGACTTTAAAAGTGAGCATAGACCAGATCTGTTAAATAAGGAAACAAGGACTCAAATCTTGGTGTTACCATAGTCCAGATCTGTTAAATAAGGAAACAAGGACTCAAAGCTTGGTGTTACCATAGTCTAGATCTATTAAATAAGGAAACAAGGACTCAAAGCTTGGTGTTACCGTAGTCCAGATCTGTTAAATAAGGAAACAAGGACTCAAAGCTTGGTGCTACCATAGTCCAGATCTGTTAAATAAGGAAACAAGGACTCAAAACTTCGTGCTACCATAGTCCAGATCTGTTAAATAAGGAAACAAGGACTCCAAGCTTGGTGCTACCATAGTCCAGATCTGTTAAATAAGGAAACAAGGACTCAAAGCTTGGTGTTACCAAAACTTCACAAGTTGTCTAGTCAGATCTACGATCAGAGAAAACAGTTTCACAAAATGAAAATTCTCAAATTATTTTAACGATTGTTTGAAAATCTCAGGTATAAAGTATCAGATGGGTGGTTATAACTGAAATACTTAGAACTATGTACTATGTAGACATATAATGACAGTTATACATAGGTCTGTACAGTAGCTACACTGACCTCACATAGCCTATGGGGGTCTAGGTCATGACCTGAGGTAGGAGAAAAGGTGGCATTCCTTGGTCATTATTCAGACAGTACCTAGCTGTAGACAGTTATTATGTATACTTGTGACTTGCATAAGCCCAATGTCCACTATAATATATAGCCAGGGGACCATTACTACTCTAGTAGGTTATATAGAGAGAGCGTCTGGGCTCATGATCAGGGCCTGAACTGTCTCAACAGTTACTATATATATATATATATATACTGATGGAAATACATTCCAGACATGAACTGACTGGGACTACAATACTAGTTCTGATAGAAAATATAGCGCATGACTAGAGCCAGACGGTATGATCTGTCCAAATGTTTAGACCTCTCTCCTACTCATCCCTGTGGCCATGTGGCACAGTGTTGATAACTGTTGAACTCTTTAATATTTGTTCAATGGTTAAGGTAGTATTGGTACATAAATCCAGTTAGCTTTTAATTGTGAAAATTTTAAATTTTATCATAATCATATAAACTAATGTGACGTTTAATAGACAATGGAGCTTAGTACATATGTATCATCAATACATACAGACTGTGGGGTTGGGGATTTGTGCCAGGCCCAGTTGTGGTATTATGTATCAATACATACAGACTGTGGGGTTGGGGATTTGTGCCAGGCCCAGTTGTGGTATTATATAGTATCAATAAATATAGACTGGANTGTATCAATACATATAGACTGTGGGGTTGGGGATTTGTGCCAGGCCCAGTTGTGGTATTATGTATCAATACATACAGACTGTGGGGTTGGGGATTTGTGCCAGGCCCAGTTGTGGTATTATATAGTATCAATAAATATAGACTGGAGTGGTCGGGTGGTGCAGTAAATAGCGCACTTGCTTTTCACCAAGGCGGCTTAATTGGGTTCGATTCCCCGATTGGACGTATAAAAAGGTGGGTTTTCTCCGCGTTCTCCGGGTTCCTCCCACAATAAGAACCACCGTGCGCTAACATCTGGGCCAACAAGAGGGATTAGTATAAGTTGTAATAACTTGTTTCATAATTGTTGTAAAATAAATAATGTTTCTCTATCTACAGACTGTGGGGTGGGGATCTGTGCCACGCCCAGTTGTGGACTGACAATACAGTCTGGGGGGTGGGGATCTGTGCCACGCCCATGCAGTTGTGGTAATATCAATACAGTCTGGGGGTTTTGCCATGCCTGTGTACATTAAAGTCACTTTATAACGTACATATGTGTCGAGAAGCTTTCACTGACCGGCAGTATGCAGCATTACGATTGATGCACGTGTATAATACGACATCTGCTGCACCTAGGTACGAAACATTTACAGTCCATCATTAGACATTTGATTTATAAACTGTTCAGCTTCAGTTTTATGCTGATTCATGAATATACCAGGTTGCTATATAATGCTAATTATCTCCAGTACAACAAGTTCGGTAGTTATGGCTATTACAATGTACCATGGTAATTCATAGGGCATCATATGGCACCATCCTCAACTCACTGGCTGTGAGAAGATCATAAAGGGGGTTTTCATATATCTTATTTCAATTTCATTTCATTTTAATAAGGTACAGAGGTCTGCACATCGGAGTCACATTTTAATCAGATGATACCTTATTCTGGCTGGAATACAGTCGGTGTTATTAATAAATTGAAACAAAATTGTTCGCTGACACCTGGTGACCTTAGCTAAATCTGTGGCCATTATTTGTGGGCTCACATCTTGGTAATATAACTTTATCATAGAAGTTAGATCCACCTTTTACGAATGTAGGCCTAATTTGTGTGATGGTCAACCTGGTGATACACAGAAACCTCTCATCCTTCATGCTGAGTGTCTCTTCTTGCTAGAACGGATCCAGTCTTAGGTAGGCTGGAAGTGTGGGTGTTGGAGACGAGTATCTACCCGGGTATCTATCTATTATATACATGTAAATAAACAGGAATCTTCAGAAGTATTTTGTATGGAGACCCTATAACATGCAGCCATCTGTTAGTGTCCTTGTGATTTAGATCTGATAAATAGAGAAGGCGTTTTTTATGTGCACCAAGTTCTAAATTGACACTTGTTTGTCCATGTTAATTTAACAAACAGGTTTTACAAATATAAACCAGTTGATATGAATAAAAATGTATCGCATTTCTGAAAGCAAATCCTATCATCTTAAATCTTTGGATTTAGTTGTTAGGTAATGGTTATTTTGAGCTACAAATGCTATTTTATGGGTGATTTGTTTTGTGTACAGGGGCGTGACAAGCTGTGACAGCAATGTTTATTGTGTGGGGTGAAGTGAAATTCCTGTACTAGACCAACAGGTTGATGTGTCGTCAGTGTGTCAAAGTATGTCACACCGGGCCTTGTACAGGTAAAATAGATCAACAAATGTTTACCTGTTGTATTACCTGACAGGTACCTCAACCATGTCTTATTGAAGATCAGCTACCTGCTATGATTTATACCTGGTGTGAGACAGGGAGCACTTTAGGAGACACATTTATTGTAGATTTACTCATGATCACTGATAAATTTATTTATTAGTTTTAATTGCCTACAAGTTTTTTTCTTCACAGGAAGCTCTTTGTGTAGAACAATCCTTGGAATTTATATATACAGGTATCCGTCATCTGAATCACATGTGAATAAAATATGCATATATTACAGCAACAGCATACACGAGGGGGAGAACTTGCTTTACAGGTTAATTGAATGGGGCCGTTCCTCTGTCAGGCTTTTTGTGGGTGGATGTTTGGGGTGGGATACATACGTAGGCAGTGTTTGCTGATAGACATATATATATATATCGCCCACTGACGAGGAAGGCCGATGTCTCATCTAACATCAAATGATGTAGTGTTATGACTATACATGTGTAAGTTGGTATAAATGTAGGGATGTGACTGATGATTCATGGCAGTGTAGGATTGAGATATAAACATGTAAGATATATACCTACACAACTCCACAAGGAACTATCGCCATAAAGTCCATAATAATAAACTCTTAAGTAATTTTCTTGAGATATAAATTTCACTTATTGCCTTTATTTCACAACTCTCAAGCTCCTTAATAAATTTTCATCTTACAAAAAAAATAATACCACGGTAAATCATCACCAGCAATGGAAATAGTATTCTTTAATCTCCAATGCATATTTTAGGGAATCTAAAGCTAATGTGCCATTCTTAAGATAAAGCTGTATGTGTTTGTGATAAAGTCGTGATATCGTGAACGCCACACCATCAGATTCACGTGAACGCCACACCATCAGATTCAGGGACTTGGTGATGTAATAGAGTTCCTGTGTTCAGGACAGTATCCATTTACCAAAGTCTGAAAGGATAAATAAAGATAAAGTATATATAGTAAATATATCTTATCATGATGTACATAAATTACAAACTACATATATAGTAAATATATCTTATCATGATGTACATGTACGGGGTAACAGTAAACCTTATAATTACAAACTACATATATAGTAAACGTACCCATACAAAGCTGGCAGATCAATATCAGAATATTACCAGGCTCTGTAGGTTTATGAATATTCTTTATCGTCAGGTTTGTCCCTCAGGGAAGCATTATTGGAATCCAGGACAGTTTTGAAGAACATTTCCCTTATAGCCTCATGATCAGTATTGCTTTATTTCTAATGGAAAATCATATCTTATTTGTGGAACTTTGGTCTGATATGAATTTCACCTTCACAGCCCTTAACCACCCCAACTCAGGGGAACAAATTAAGAGCCTATGAAACATTCTCAACTCTTTAATAGTGTGGCTGATAACTGATTAATGAAGAACCAAATTGGACATTGTTGTGATGAATTGCCGTAACAATATTTTGGATTGTTGAAATCCTTAACTGAAGATCATAAACCTATATCGGCCAATATTGGATCAACATCGTATAACGTGTCAATAGTTATATGAGGAGTTCTATTGATATTCCAAAGCTGGGTTCTGATATCTCATACCTCATAACAGTCTTCAGATTAAATGGTATAATTTGTATTGACAGATACCTGTGTCCTGTTGTCGATGGGTTGGTACATGTGTGTAATTTGATCAGAAGATTTAAGCTTATTGCGGATCAATTTACACCAAGGGCAGATATTTAAAGTTAAGTATTTTTTAGGAATCCTGATCATGGGTAGATTGAAGGGGTTTTTAAATTGTATTTTTTTTTCTGGTAAGGTTATTTTAACATGTGAAAGATGTCAAATAATTATGTATCAGGTAGCAAGCTGATACAAGGAGGCAATGAAATGTTTGAATTTTGATATTCAAGGATGAGGTCTTATTAGGCAGGTGTCAGAATTCACAGGTACAGAGGTTAAGTCATACATTGTTTTACACAATTGTAAGTGTTTCCAGGTACACGGGTAGAGTCAGATTGAGCAGGAGGCACTATTCCCAGGTACAAGGTAAAGTCAGATTGTACAGGTGTCACAATTCCCAGGTATATGACTCTACATACTTGCATGCAGCATCAGCTACCAATCCGTTATGCAGTGTTTTTCATAATGAATCTGTAAGTAATAGTCCTTTTTTACTGTGAACATCAACTGTATCGAAGTTATGTTGATACAGAAACACTGCCAATAAAAGACCTGACATACTATGATGAGTGTTATGGTGGTGTCGACACCAGGTACCACCACCTAGAAATTAGCCATAAGTACTCCTAAGACACATGTAGCTTGTGCGCTGATGCATGATATGTTTTGGTACAGAGCTTGCCTTGGTACCTAGTTTTAAGTTTACTTGATACAGTGGTTGGGGAGGTGCCAGAAGGGTGGTGGTATAGGTGGTTATAACTCTTACTTTTTGCCCCAGGATGTAACTTGTATAGCTGTAGTTCTATATATAATACATAGACACCTATCATAAAAGCCTGGAACAGTTGCTGCTGCTGCATATGAGTTAGATCACAAGATTGATAGTCGTATTACCATTATAGACGCTGTTCAATGAAACATCATTTTGCTGTCAGTTCAAATAGCAATGGGATGTAGGACCATTTATAGCAAAACATACGGCCACTTCCTATGTAATATTATTCTGGGCGAAACATTTCATTTATAAAAACCGATGTGTTTGTTTCTACAGTTCAATGTTTTCCAGCACATACAACAAAATTAGTAAAAACTGTAATGGTTTACACCAGATGGAACAGACTCGTGGTAGTGTGACAGTTTCACCTCGAGCTGAAGGCCATGTTATTAAATTTCCTGTTCAGCTTGTCAGAACATATCTTTACAGCGATACATGTAGACTATGAAATATAAATTTATGCATAGGTATAGCATAATTTCAACACACCAACTTATAGGAGATTTTTTAAAGGAATTCTTCACATTAAGAATCTGCAAACTATATGTTATTATATTGGAAACCAGACAGTTACATCTGGTATTTGATAAATGTCTGGCTATAGTAACTGACTCAGTGTATATTAAAGATTTGCAACCATGCAATAATGTTGAGACAGACATATGGCTAAACATTAAATTATTGTTTGTTGTGATATTATTTGCTGTCATATATGTTTCTCTTTCTGCCGATCTCCAAAGACTATTCCTCAATTACAATTTGTATAGTTTCATTTATAGATTCTATTTGTTGATCATATTCTGTTTCTGAGTAGGTAACATATCTCCAGTTGCAGTCTGAGGCCCTTATTATACCATACATTACCCGGTAAACCAGCCCTTATTATACCATCCATTACCCGGTAAACCAGCCCTTATTTTACCATACATTACCCGGTAAACCAGCCCTTATTATACCATACATTACCTGAAAAACCAGCCCTTATTTTACAATACATTACCCGGTAAACCAGCCCTTATTATACAATGCATTACCCAGTAAACCAGCCCTTATTATACCATACATTACCTGGTAAACCAGCCCTTATTTTACCATACATTACCTGGTAAACCAGCCCTTATTATACCATACATTACCTGGTAAACCAGCCCTTATTATACCATACATTACCTGGTAAATCAGTCCTTATTAAACCATACATTAGCCGGTAAACCAGCCCTTATTATACCATACATTACCCAGTAAATCAGCCCTTATTTTACCATACATTACCCAGTAAATCAGCCCTTATTATACCATACATTACCCAGTAAATCAGCCCTTATTTTACCATACATTACCCAGTAAATCAGTCCTTATTAAACCATACATTACCCAGTACATCAGCCCTTATTATACCATACATTACCCAGTAAATCAGCCCTTATTATACCATACATTACCCGGTAAACCAGCCCTTATTATACCATACATTACCCAGTAAACCAGCCCTTATTATACCATGCATTACCCGGTAAACCAGCCCTCTTGTACTGCTGTTGACATCCTTGACAAGTCCCCACACACTTCACCCATAATGGTGTTAGTACAGAAACATGACATGAAAGACATTTCTAACTAGTTTTTGGTTTGAGACCGAGCTGAATCTTGAGATCTGAAATTGTTTGAAGCTAACTTGGTTAATTACTAAGTGTCAACTTCCTCATCTTTTTATGTACTCCCAGTAAAACCATATCAGCTTCGTGGTCTTCTATTAAGGGTTTTTACACCGTTGTATAAATATAAGAGGACAGTCATAAATCCTAGTGTCTGCATGTACCGTATTTTATACAATATGGGGTTGTCTTATTAGAATATGTCCTGTTATCAAGTCAGATACAGGATACAGTACATGTCACAGAATTAAAACAATATTGCATAATTTGTATTAATAATAAAGCTTGTGTATTTGTTACACATGAGTAACAACATTTTTGGGGGGGGATTCAAATATTTCATCTTTATAATCTAATAACTTAATGGTTTGTTGGTGTTTGTTTATATCTTTTTGTTTACTTATGGCTTGTTTGTATTTACTTGTAGGCCTTGAACAAACACCAGGACACCTTTCGCAAGCAGCAGAAAAGTGGAATACACCAGGAGGACAGTTTTCTGCTGGAGACTGCCACACGGGAAGAAAGTTACAAATCTGTGATTTTAGACCTAGAAACAGAACTAAAGACATGTAAACAAGCATTGGAAAGATTTGGGGGCGAAAACGAACGATTAAACTCGGCAGTACAAGAGCTCCAACAAGGTTCCGATTCTCTCGAAGAGCAAAGACGCCAATACAAAAATGAACTGCGGGAATATAAGATTCGAGAGAATCGGAACCTGGTTGATTATGCTGAGTTGGAGGATGAAAATATCTCGTTACAAAAACAAGTATCGCAGTTAAAGCAGGGACAAGTTGAATATGAAGGGATGAAACATGAAATCAAACGCCTCCAGGAGGAGGCCGATGACCTCCATATTCAATTAGAAGATGCAATGGGCCTCAAACGAATAGTTGAAAAAAATCTTGACGAGGCACTGAACTCACTTAAGCATGAGCGAGAACAAAAGCATGCTTATAAGAAGGAACTTGATCAGCGGTTGAGCCAGGAGTCCATGTTTAATCTCAGCAACCTGGCTCATTTTGGAGGACTTAGTGAGGGCCTCCGAGATCTTGTTCCAAACCATCATGAGTTTGAGGATGATACTGAGGAGGGAGAACAAAACAATCCCGCCCTGAAACGGATTGAGGCGGACTTCAAACAGGACGAGACAAAATCACCAGTAAAACCAGGCCCAGGCAAAGTGAACGATATTCTCAGTGAAATTCAGGAAAATGAAGTGAAAAAGTTGGAACAGATGTTGAATCAGAGTGAAAATGAAAAGTTAGAACTTCAGTCGGCTCTTGATGAGGCCCAGAAGTTGATACAGGACACACAGACAGATTTAGTAGAACAGAAACATAGGGCTGATCAGCTCAAATCACAGATAAGTACTTTAATACAAGGAGAATCTCAGGGGACATTTGCCAAAAACGGGAGTCCCGGGGAAAACAAATACTCAAACGCCCTACAGGAGATTAACAGCTTACATGAGGAACTGAGCCGTCTACAGGAACGGAGTCAGCTAGGAGGGGTGAAAGCTGACAAGAGCATAGAAGAGGCCATTGAGGCTATGAAGAACAAGTGTAACGGTTACCATGACACCATCATTGACCTTGGTAAGGATCTCAAGGCCATGTCTCTGGCCGCTGGTGAGGCACAGGGCAGCCTCACCACTACACAGGATGAACTGGTCAGGGTTACAGAGGAGCTTGCACAATTGTATCACTTGGTTTGTGAGGTCAGCGGAGAAACTCCGAGCCGTGTTATGCTCGATCACGTGAAATCAGCAGCCATGATGTCACGACAGGATCGAGAGAGCAGTGAAGAAAAAGAGGACAAAGAAGGCACGGAGAAATCAGCAAAACTGAAATCCAAATCCAAAAAGGACGTTGTAAATGGTGACATTAAGGGCGACCCGATTTCTTGTTACAAACTGACTGAAACCATCATTGACCAGGTGAAATACCTAAAACGTGGCGTGGAACACCTGATGGAGGTGTCGCAGCAACGATCAGTCGACACGGAGAACCAAGATGTCCAGGAGCTCCAGGAACAGGTGGTCAAACTGAAGGCCATGCTGTCCACCAAACGGGAACAGATCGCCACGCTCCGTAGCGTGTTGAAAGCCAACAAATCTGCTGCAGAAGTTGCGCTGGCTAATCTTAAACAGAAATACCTCACCGAAAAGGTCATTGTCACGGAAACCATGGTGAAATTGAGAAATGAACTCAAAGCACTCAAGGAAGATGCTGCTACTTTTGCGTCACTGCGGGCCATGTTTGCTCAGAGGTGTGACGAATATGTTACTCAGCTGGATGAAATGCAACGTCAACTGGCAAGCGCAGAGGAGGAAAAGAAAACACTGAACTCCCTGTTGAGGATGGCAATACAGCAGAAATTGACCTTGACACAGAGGATGGAGGACCTAGAGTTCGACAGAGAACGTCGCAACATGCGCCGCCAAGGTGGGGGCGGCGGTGGTGGTGGCGGTGGTGGCCGAAGTAAAATGGGGGCTTCCAAAGTAAGTCGCAACTACAATCCATATCATGAAGAGTCGTATGACCGTTACAGTGGGTCAGGTCGCTCACACCATCATAACAAGAGAGACTATTAGACACTTTTCCACCAGGCTCACACACACGGTAAGTTGATCTGTCTATGTAGTAGTCATGAGGTTAGCTACGTAACCATAGCTACATGTGAGTGGGTAACCATAGCTACATGTGAGTGGGTAACCATAGCTACATGTGAGTGGGTGGTGGCTACTGCCGGACCAGGGTCCGCTGGTGCTTGTCTCTCTTACCAGGTTAGACTTTGTACTAAGTTTCTAACCTTTGACGTCTTGTAGCCACGTTGAACTGGTCCAAAGCCATGGAGAGCTAGTCTAGTGTTGTCAGCAGTTTGAACAAAGGTTGGATTCTTTACCAGTTCTGTGTTCTAAACATTTCTTATGAGATAAGCAATATTCACCTTTTCACATTTTTTCAAAAAGAGGTTTTCTAGATATTTTTAAGATATAGTTAGAGACCTCCATTTTTCAAGACATCTTTTGATCATCAGCTAATTCAGGTATATGAACATTTATAAGACTTTGTTTGAAGCATGTACCAGAGAAGCATATGTTGAAAATTGATAAAAGGAGACATGAAAAGGTTTGATATTGTTTCTCTATAGGATCAAAGATTTCAAAACATTGTGCCATCTTTTCTCTTTACCTCTGACCTTCTCTCCATTCCTTTCCTGGGGTCGGTAAGTGTGTGCATGTTTACTCGAGCAGTAGAGCTAGATATTACGTGAGAAAGTGACATCATACCGCCGCCACGGATATACCATCCAGTACATATACCGTTTTATTTATTGCTTTTTTTCTCCATCCATGATCACAACATTGCTGTATATAAGTTATTCCATGAGTGTAAGCCTCGTCACCACATTGCTCATATATGTACACTAATCATATGGCGCCCTCCCCTTCATGTAAATTAATATTCACTAGAACATACCCTCACTAAGGTGTGGCCAGGTGTGGACCCAAATAACCCAAACCAGAACTGCTACAGAGTACAATGGAACATTGTTAAACAAAATTGGGAAAGTTGTGGTACCGGAGAAAATGACAAGAAAAAAATCAGGAAAAAAATGTTCTTTTGGTAATTTCTATGCATGCAAAAAGTCAATCATTATAATCTATAAAGTTATAGTCGTAATTTAATTTTCTTCCATTGTACTTGTACTGTAACGCAGACTGTGGATCTTCTTACTAATTTATATAATACAGGTATAGAAATAGTACTAGGTAAAAACAATGTCAGTTCTTTGAAAAAATCCCTGATTACAAATGAGATATACAAATGGTATATCTCTTTTGTAAACCTACTTTTATATCTTCCAATACAATGATATATTTTAGGGTGTTACAGTTCAGATCCTTGAACCATTTCAGGGTAGGTTAGGGTTTTGAGAGGGGTTACCATGGTGACATTGTCTGGTCTACATTGTAGGTGTGTCTGTCTATCCCGGGCCGGGATTGTATCAGGGGAGAGGATAATAATAATAGTATGTACTTACAATACCTATATAGTCCTCATTTCACCTCCTATTCTGTGTTCTGGCCTTTCATTTGCTGTCTTGTATCACTGGTGATTTCAAAGTGACGTAACTGTTTTACCGTATGGTGCAAATGTGATTTTATTTATACTGTACAGTTTTTACATTGCAGCTTTAATTATGATTTCCAAACTGATTTTTTGTTCTTTCATATAAAAATGTTATTTCAATGTACACATGCATTTTGATAAATGTTGTAACTCTGTTTTCAATGTTCACTTATGTCTGGTTCACTGACCTTGATCTTTTCAAAATGGAACAGAAATTTGTGTGGTTTGGGGTTTCATGGACAACAGGAGGTGATTAAAAAATGTTTGAAACAAATGCAATTTCTAACATATTAACTCATTCACCCCTGAGATTTCATAATGAACTATTCCAACCCATCAGTGGGTCCATTGATCATGAGCTATCGACCCCACATACAATATCTAACCATGAAAGTGTCAAGGTCAATTATGTGAACATGTGTGTCACTAAAGTATGTTATTATTGCATGTTAAATTGATTGGATGTTTAGTTTATAATGATTTATTGTTGAAAGATTACAAGAACATTTTCAGGCAAAAAAACCTCTGTTGCCATGGTGATTACTACAGTTTGTCAAACAAAAACCTCTGTTGCCATGGTGATTACTACAGTATGTCAAACAAAAAGCTTCAAGCACTGTTAAAACGGGGTATCTGTTAGTTACAAACCACTTTTTGTATTGTAAATTTTTTTTAGGGTTTGTCTGAAGAAATTTAGAATGCTGATGATAAGATTGCAAACTAGCATTGATCTTCTGGCTGCAGTAGAAACATAATTTGTTATAATGAGGGACCATTTCAAAACCATTCATTGAAAAGATTCATTCAAAATTGAAAGAATTAGGCCTGATCATATGGTCTGTATCCCTTACTTGGCAAACTTAAACTGTTAATAAAGTCTACGGATACAATTTTATAGAAAATGTACAGCTTACAAGGTATGTTACTAGAAAGCTTTCAGAGCAACTTGTACAGGGTTAAAATGGCTCTAAAACTATTTCAGTGAGAAAGGAAACATGAAAGGTTGTGTAATTTGACATCTTTAGAGGGAAAGTTCAATTAGGCATGAGCGTCTGTGGTCTTCAAACTGGTAATGCTTACTTACATGGGGGTCATCTCGGAATGTCCTATCCTGTGATGTACAGTATTCACTCTAAATAGTGCCCAAAGTGTCGGAAGAATTTGTAGGAAGATGGGGCACTTATAATTATTAGGAATAGAAAAAACAAATAAATACTGTATTGCAGGAAAGTTGCATAAAAGAGTACTAATAATTTCATGTAGACTTTTGAGACCTATTCCAAGAAATTGCTGACATATTTAAATTATCTTCTGAAACTTGACCAAAAACATGGGATAGAATTAAAGATTCACTTGAGGTAGGGGGCATTTACATAATGAAAACGAGTGCTGATAAAGGGAGGGGTGCTAATAGGGGGAATGGCACTGGTGAAAATATAATATATTTAATAACTATAATAAAAGATTGATCACAATATTTCAATCAGAGTAAAAATATACTAAATCATATATGTAAGTGCAGAGAAATATATAGTGTGTTATCCTAATGGGTCTATGTTGCCTTCTGAGATGACCCCCCGAGTTTGAGACCAGCCTCCACAGCCAGTTGATCAATCCAACACTGGGCTGCTTGGCTAGCTGCTTATCACAGCTATTGACCAAGGCAATTAATGGCAGGCAGCTCCTGTTTGGTAACTTTATGGCCAGGACGGAAAAAAACACCCAAAACACTTGATATTCCAAGCATTTCTGTATTTTTAAAAATTAACTATAGGTTATTCTACAATATTTTGACTCTGGACAGAGTTGTTACATGGTTAATTGCCATAGTGAAACAGTAAGGTCACCAGGAAGCACCATGGGAATATCAGTTACTGGTGGTATAGAGTTGGGGATACAATTTGGTCTGACAGATGGTTTATGGTCACATATAGGAGCGGAAAATGGACTTGTATTTCACTGGTGTTGGTATCATCCCATCTTCAGAAATAAACTGGACTGTTTGATGGGTGGTGGTCACCATGGTATCAACGGAACATATGGCCATCATCTACCTTCAACTTCAAAGTGTTGTGTACTCTTGTGATTGTAAAAAACACACTGTATATGTTGTGTACGTAACACATTCTATGAGATACGATCATTAAACCAACACAAAAGTAGAAGTATGTGAGAACTGAGCCCCAGGTGACATGATTAATTTAAGTGGTTACCTGACCTGCCATTCACCCCCTGTCATATATACTGTAGCAATGATGTGCAGGAGAACTCTGCTATTGTTTGAAGTCGCCCCTGTACCTTATAATTTGTGTATGACCCTGTTAATGTATGATCCAGTATGTTAAAATTATAGTCACCCCTGTACCTTATAATTTGTGTATGACCCTGTTAATGTATGATCCAGTATGTTATAATTGGTATAACCTATTTTAACCTGTCCGAAATAAAAAAAATATGTCATGATTTTAAGGTCATGCATCACAGATGTTTTGCACTTACACAGCAAATCTCCACTTCATACAAGTATATACCCTTTGTGGTAGAACATGAAGGCGCAGCTACCGTTGTGGTTTTGTTCATGTTTCATTCTGTAATTAAATAAAAGGAGATGTTTTAAACATTACTTAAATCACATTGACCTGCGATTTTAGGTGTGTGACTATCAACATTCAACATGAATTTGTTCTACACAAATACATTAATATTTGAAGGGGGGGGGTTCAAAATTGACGGATAAGCTAAATAATTTCTGGTGCTGTGTGTAATCATGCAGACATCAGCATGTCATAAAATATGTAGGAATTCTAACTAGATGAGAAAGTGTTGTATCACTGACACTGCGAATGCTGAATCATGATGTGGCCCAGTATCTCTGTGACTCACTGCAGTCACACATCAGCTCTCCGCTGATTAAGGTACATTAAAAGCTAAATACGAGTTTTCACTGTCAATGGTTCCAACCGAACAAATTTGACCCCAAGTATCTTAAAACTTGAGAAAAAACCCATATCCACCACTGCTTCAGATATTGTAGTTTAAGTCATTGTCTGGCAGAGTCTGGTGTTCTTGAGTTATTCTAAATCTTAAATAGGTCGTCAGAAATATTGTCAATCTCTTATTCTCTTAATTCTGAGCTAGCGTCAAGCATTGTTCCTCCAAGGTATTTTCAAACATTAATTGGTCCTCTGAGTTGTTGTCAAGTATTAATTCTCCTGAGTTACTGTTAAGCATTGAGCTAATGTAAGTTAAATTAGTTATTGTTAAGCTCTGAGTTATTAACAAACTCTTAGTTATCAGCAAGCTCTGAGTTGTCCTGCACTGTGTTATTGTCAAACTCTGAGTTAATGTTGAGCTCTGACTTAATGTCAAGATCTAAGATACTGTGGAGCTCTGAATTAATATTAAGCTCTCCCCTAGCTCTGAGTAATTGTCTTGCTCTGAGTTATTGTGAAGTTTTGAGTCATCGTCAAGCTCTGAGTCATCATTAAGCTCTGAGTCATCGTCAAGCTCTGAGTCATTGTCGTGCTCTGAGTTATTATTGAGCTCTAAATTTGTCATTGTCCAGCTTTAATCATGTTAGGTAAACTTCGACCCTATGTAAGTATACTGAGGGCTACTGTACATGTACATTTTGTGTATACAGGACAGACACTGCCTGAGGTATTGTTGTGCCTACCTAAGATCTGGCAGACAGCTCTGATATTATTCTAGGAAATGTTAAGTCTGTGAATAAAATACAGACCAATGATAAGTGCTACCTGTGGCAGCATGTGTCAGGCTTGCTGTGTTGAATATAGAATTCTGACTTTGAATTCTAGAAGCTTGCTGATTTCACTGAGTTATTATTAGCTTTCTGAATCATGGAGAGAAATCGATGCTTTTGGTTTAACAGCTACTGTTAACGTTCAGATTGGAAATCAATATGGTGCATAAATTTATGAATGAGCAGCTGTACATACTGGTATATGTGATACAGACCCAGGTCTGATGGGAGCTGTAAGGTCAGAGGGATCTTATTGCAGGGAGCTGAGACAGGGCAAACAGGGCAGGGGGAGAGGGCTGTCTGACAGCCCAGCTGGACAGTTCAGACATGGCAGTGATATCATACTGAGGGGTAGGTGGGGTAGAGTCGGGGTGGGGGTGTTTGGGATTCTTCATCATAACCATGACATACATTGACCATGTCGGTGCCTATTTAGTGTTAAGGATGCAGGCTTAGAATAACATAATAATGTATAATGCCAAATTTGATTTGGGTCAAAGTGACATAAATATGATGTTAGTGATGTCAATATCAGGTACTGACCAGTGTCACAATTGTTAACTGAATTTATTTGAGCTCGAGTTTTCTACAGTATTGGCTATGCACTGTCTATGTAAGGTAATGGAAGAACCCAGCAGTGGGTCAGATTTTGGGGTTTATATTGTAGATTTTCAAGAGTCTCTACCCCTTGGTACTTAGTTATATACATGCATAGAACAGTTAGGGAACAACCAGCTGTTTTTGGCTTAAAAAAAACATTTGGAGAAAACCGACTTGGATGTTCTTAATTTATATTTAACTCATTCGCCCCTGAAATTTCATAATGAACAAATCCAACCTTTGAATTGGAAGAGTTCAAATGTGTCTTCAGGGGTGAATGAGTTAAAGATATACACTCACAAAAATAAACTTAGAATATTCAGATTATACAGTTTGCTTGTTACCATATTTTGCCAAGGCATGCCTGAATGATTGTATGGTTGATGTATACAGTTTTATTTTTAGTTGATTTGTGTGAACTATGTATACTGTCATCTAATTAGCATCTTTTTTTTTAAGAATGATTTACCATAAATAATATTGAAAGTTGATTTGATGATAAATGTTAAAATTAACTGCTTTGTTACTTCATTAACAGTTATCTCCCCTGTCTTGTGTTGTAACACAGCAACCCTGATGAGTATATATAATGATATGTAAAATTTACCAAAACATGCTTCTCGCCAGTGTCATAATGAATTAGCGTTGCAGTTAAAATGGTTTGATTCAACATACATGTTATACCAAATTTGATCTTATACTAACTGACTCAGCATTCTTTTGAAAAATTCTAACACAGTATACCAGGAAATTTTAGTTTTTGCCTTTTTCGCCCCCTATAATGAAGGCAAATTTATCATTACAGCGAACATTTGTAAACAACATAATATACATACTGTAGAATCATTTATTTTTGTGGGGTTAAAATTTCGTGGTTTTCATATACTAGCCTGTTTCAAGGACATTATAATTCGCTGATTTCTGATTTTCCTGTATCTATATCATACCAAATTTATGTTTTCGTGGGGATTTAATTTCGTGGAATTTTGTTATCCACGAAATCAACGAAATTTAATGTCCCACGAAAATTTATGATTTTACAGTAGTAATGTGAATAGCAAATATTGGGAGAAAATGAATTTTACCATCACAGGACAAAAAATTCCTGGTATAAAGTATTTAAATGAATGATCAAAGCCCCTACCACATCTGTTTTGTTATAGTTCAGTTGAAAATGTAGTCTATCAATATTAATTAATGATTGTTCAAATAACCACTCTAAATAGACACTGACTTGTAGACTTTGGAGAATGGGGGGTTATTTGGGTTAAATATGGTATTGTATATGTATTAGTGTTGTAAGTGCATCACAAAAAATATATTTCTACAGATAAATCATTGGTAAAATAAACAGGGGATAACAAAATATTTGTCCGTCTCTTTGAAAGAGATGACAATATTTGTTTGTTTGTAGATTAGGACATTTTCTTCATTTCTCACAAGGGATTTTGTTCAGAAGGCAGTGTACACGTAACTTGTACGATTGTTGTAAATAACATGACACTTCTAATATTTCATGTTTATATTACACAAACATTTTTGTTGATGATAATTCTCTGAAAGTGTTTATTCCATAAGTATCTGTTGGCATTTTCACGCTTTAATATCAATATAAGCAGATGCATTAACATCACAGCTGGATGGTGAATTAATTACAACACTGTTGTATCCATAAAAATATGAATTCTCAAGACAGTTGAATTTGTGAAAACAACATACCTCTCAACTGATTTTTTTAAAGCAATTAACACACACATATTTCAAAAGCAGTAATATTTTGCTTTTTTTCATTGACTTATTATTTAAGCATGAGTTAATAAAAATGTTTGTGAAATATAAGCTGTTTGTAGTAGACTCAATGAAGTTAATGTATATGTTATGGTGTAATTAACATGTGGATCTGTGTATGGTGGATAGGTCCACCATGGTCCAATCCGTTGTATTGTAAGATGCATGGTTCAGCGTTGTTCTTGTGTTGATTAGGACCGGCGTTTAACGGCACGCACGTGCACTCGTAACATGATGCTTTGTTCTGGCATCCATGACAATGACTGCTGGGCTGTGTAAAAACAGCTGCTCCCACTGAGAGCGAGGCGTAAAACATGGAATGTTCACTTAACAATTTAAGCTGGTACCTCATCACTCATAACAAAAGATGTGTTGTTCTACTCTTTTTGAAAAATTGACACCTTATTTCAGACTAAACTAAATTAAGAAAACAAATCAATCATTTAATATTTTGATGAGGTAATTAATAAATACGAGGTGACAGGAAACTTGTTTAGGAGTACGTTCCATGTTTTACACAGTGCTTGGGAGATAGAAACCAGTGCTATTATAAGACTTAAATATCCTCTCTCCTTCTGACCCAGTCCTCTCTTGCTTTTCCAGTGCTGACAGGAACGCCATAGCAACAGCCTCGTGTATCTACCATACCAAAGATCTTCCTTCCTTCCTCGTTTACAAGGTCAAGGTCAACAAAGACGGACCCAGTGGCGGAGGCACTCAGAGAATGATCTCCGTGACGAGGATCGCCAAGGAAGTACCTGCAACATCTATATGTTGGAATTTTTGACAGACAATTTACTCACGCTGTGACAGGGGGATTGGTGTAGGAACCAAATACCCCAAAGTCACTGAATATGTCCTCCAGACAGAACCTAAAACAGTTCTGATGGCTGGTCACAAAGACCATTGTAATTTATACCAATCTTGTTGTCTCAAACTATTAATCATGTTTTGAAAAATAAACAACATTTGTATAAGTCATAAAAGAAGTAATGTCATTAAGTAAAAATAATTAGTTGTGTAAATTAAAATTCTAGTATAAGAATTGAGTGAAACTTCATTCCAAATTGTAAAGGAATATTATCATTGTACACATATTGCTGATGATATTATCGATAAATAATTAATTATACATATATATTTGTATATCTGTAAATGTATCCTAACAAGATTGGAATGTTTACAAGGGCTTGGATTAGTGTATGAAGGTTGTATAAAGACAAGAATTAGTATTAACTCATCCACTCCTGAAGACACATTTGAACCCTTCCAAGTCAAAGGTTGGAATAGTTCATTATGAAATTTCAGGGGTGAATGAGTTTAAGTTTGTATAAAGACAATGGTATATGGATGTGAATGACTAGTTTGTGACATGTCAGTACCGGTTTATGTATCCAGCCATCCTATTTGTGCTGAGGAATTATCATAATTTACTTAAGTGGTGACCTTTCACTGGTTGGTGACCTTTCAATGGTTGGTGACCTTTCAATGGTTGGTGACCTTTCAATGGTTGGTGACCTTTCAATGGTTGGTGACCTTTCACTGGTTGGTGACCTTTTAATGAAGGAGATTTCCTCAACATTCTCTCGCTTTAATACTTTGTAAATTATTTATTTTCTTTCACTATTATAGTACCAAACGGTATTTGAAAATTGATTCCACTTTCTACAAATGAACATTAGACAGATTTCCAAAACTTTCATTTGTACTTTCAACTGTGGTTTTAACTTAAATTTCAGATGTGTTACGATAAATTGACAAAAATTTAAATCATTATTAAATTTTAATGAAACTTTTGAAAAATACAAAAAATGAAATACTAAATGATATTTAAATGAATTTGATTTTTATCTCAACTGTTCAGAGTTTGAGCATCATTTTTCATATTTTTTTCTTACTGGATTTTTTTTTGTTAGAAGATGTTATAAGTGCTGTGATATCTCACTCAAGTTCATATCTAATGTCCGAGACAAACTATTTCAGTATTTGTCAAAACAGATGGGATCTGCAATTTTTACCGCTTTTATTTTGTAATTTAATCATTTGTGCCAGTGAGGAACATTGACTTCTCAATATAATTGTGTTCAAAGAATCTGTTCACATCAAAATATTTCCTAGCTATACCTCACACTGTGTATATAGATTTATTATAATGTAGTCAAAATATAACATTAGACAGTATACTATGCTAGTCCTTTTATTTATTATTTTTATGGAAGAACATTTTTGTTTTCCTTGTGGATAATTTAATTGTTCAGACATCAAAGTTTTAAGTTTTTATAACCGCTGTATCCCATTTTAAAAGACAACATAGATATACTAATAATTTTGCATCATAGCATCTCAGTGTTATAAGGGAGGCCACTCTAAAAGGGGAGCTAACCCTTGCCTTTGGTGCTAGGCCATTGTCACTCATCCCAGATTGAGTTTTGTGCCAGAGTTGTCTGGACACGCTGTCGGGCATAGCTTTGATATTATTGATTAGTGAGAGCATTACTACCAATCATTCTGTCCAGCTGGATAATGTAATTATCATTGATGAATGTTGTATTCATCTGTCTATCACCTTTTACATGTGCTGGAGCATTTTGTTTAAAATCTGCAATAAAAAATATATAACACTACATGGTAAGTTGTTGCTTGTTATGCTTTTCTTTAAAACTTGTGTTATATTCCTGGACTGTGCTTTGTGTGTAAAATAAATTTGGTGACAATCGTCATTATAAACCTAATGTCACTCTTAGAGCAAAGAATGCAAACTATTTTGGATATGGTCAAACTCGATAAAAATAACAGGAAAAGTAAAACATACAAATGTTGGCTGACATATATGCATTAACTTAGAACTTGTGTTTCACTGTATGTAATTTTGTGTGATTTAAAGTGAAATTGAAGATTGGGGAATTTATTTTTGAACTAGAGGCCCATGGGCCTTAACGGTCACCTGATATATTTATACAGAGAGTTGATTTTGTTTTTAACACTAACAGAAATATTATCCAAAGTGACAAAAAACAATAAAACCACCTTATTAAATATCTAGCATACAGATTTAAGACTAAAAAAGATTTGAAACTAGCACCTCTGATATTCTAAACAAGGAAAATGAAGAAATTTTAGCACACTGACTCCTTTGGCCCTACCCTACAGCCCTTGGGGGTAGGGCTGGCTCAAAATGTTCATAGTATCAAACTGTCAACTCAGTTTTATAATTTCAATCAAGTTATTAACAAGTTATATTCAAAGTATCTTTTCATTATAAACCATAATAAATTTTGCCCCCTTCCTTCCCCAGGGGGTAAACGTGAGACCCTAGTCTAACATATCTGGGTCTTTGAGAAGAAGATTTTAGAAATTTCAGTCAATTCAACCCTTTTTGGCCCCACCCATCAGCTCTGGGGGTCAGTCAGGGCTGATATGTGCATACCATCAAACTGCTATCCAATACTGATAATGCTAACTTAAAATTAAATTACTTCCAATGGAAATTAAACAAATGTTGGTCCAAAATGTGATTTCCCTATATAAACTATAGTAGAGTTTACCCCCTCCCCAGGGGAAAACGTGAGACCCCAGGATCATGAAATTCACAATTTTGGTAAAGCACCTTAAGACCATTCCATCTATGAAGAGTATTTGATTCTATCATATCTTGGTCTTGAGAAGAAGATTTTTGAAATTTCAGTCAATTCGACCCTTTTTGGCCACACCCATCAGCCCTGGGGGTTCAGTCAGGGCTCATATGTGCATACTATCAAACTGCTACCTAATACTGATAATGCTAACCTAAATTGAATTACTTCCAATGGAAATTAAACAAATGTTGGTCAAAAATGTGATTTCCCTATATAAACTATAGTAAAGTTTACCCCCTCCCCAGGGGAAAACGTGAGACCACAAAGTCAAGAAATTCACAATTTTGGTAAAGCACCTTAAGACACTTTGCATCTATGAAGAGTATTTGATTCTACCATATCCGGGTCTTGAGAAGATGATTTTTGAAATTTTAGTCAATTTGACCCTTTATTGCAGGCCCCTGGGGGCTGGGAACCAAACCGGCCACAATTTTGGTTGACCTTTGGCCATGGAAGGTTTCTGCAAAATTTCATTGAAATTGGTTCAGGGGTTTTGGAGAAGTCGAAAATGTAAATTGATTACGGACGCACGACCGACGCCGGACAAAAGGCGATCGCAATAGGTCACTTGAGACTTTGTCTCAGGTGACCTAAAAAATCTACAGCGATCAGTATCAGGACCTTTATACAGCCAATCCTACACTGTAATCAGTGTTACTATCCAGGAATGATCTATTCACAGCATTAAAATGAGAGATAAATATCTAGACAAGGGAAGTAACTTTATGCCAGAAAACATATTTTTGCTGTTTTATCTTCCATATATAAAACAGCATTGAGTGGAAAATAAAAGTTCAGAAATGAAACTCTTCTATGTGATTACAACTGAAGCTGTGGTAACCTTTACCTAAATTCCATTTTTCAAAATTTATCTTCAATTCTGTTTTTAATTCAAAACATACTGGAAAACAGCTCTGAGAATGTGACACAATAGAAACAAAAGAAATGACTACAAAAACAATTAAGGTGTGTCAGCATATACGAATGGGCTGAACCATGTAGGCAAAAAAACCTTCAACCAACCAACCAAGTCAGCCAATTTTATCCATGGTGCCCTGCCTAGCTACACTCGAAAACAAACTGGATACAGTGCATCCACCATAGTTCAGAATCATGGCATCATTTATTGACCTAGTCGTCCGAAAACTTGTACACTTTGGATAAAAGTGTCTGATCCATTCCAGTCAATGTTGTTGTTGTTATCTCACCTGTTCAATCTACAGTGTGAACACGAACACTGTACTATACTACTGTACCAAGTCACATGTCCAGCCTCTCTCACATAGGAAAAACAAGTCGCAGTGAAAGATACTCTAAAAACATCTCTTTAAGAAAACCCTGTTAAGGACTATCTATTCTTGCGGGTAGTCACCAAGGTAACAGCCGTGTATGGGGCAAATCGTAGTAAGGACGTAATAGCCAAGCGAACAGCACGTTGAACCAGTGGTTGCTGAACACTTCAGGATCTGTTGTCCATCACCCACTCTACCAGAACCTTCCGGACAAGGATAGACTTGATCAGCCATCACAGAGCCAACACTCGTCCAACTGTCTCGTGGTAATGATGAGGATAGTCATCGTCCCATAGGAAGGACGAACATAGTTATACATGTACTATAAAGTTAACAACATCTCATTAGTACAGATGTTACATTAACACCAGGTCAAAACAAAGACACATAAAACAAAATTATTTTTTTATAATAATTTATTTTTGTACCACTTGATGGAGTTAATTATACAATGTTCAAATAGACATGTATTTGATATGGCTTTAACAAATTATGCCAAAATAGATAAAACTCATTTACACTATTTTCAATGTCCGACTTCTGATGTCTGAAAAGATCAAGCTTCACATTCTTCACACATTTTCTATATAAAAAGTATCGTTCAATGCTGGCTACCTCTGTCTCTCTATCTCTCCCTTGCTCTCTACTTCTCTCTCTTGCTCTCTTTATATCTCCCTTGAAAGCTTGCTCTTTCTAGATCAACACACCATCATCAGTCAATGTGAAGGGGATTAACTCATCTATGGTTCACATTCCACACTCCTGGAATTCCAAACTTTAGACCAGTTCTGTCACATTGTCTTCAGCAAGCATATGCACTTGATGTTGGTTTTCTAAAATAACTCTCATGAAATCGAAGCATTTGCCCGAGTTGCTATCAAGGAAGCTGGATCTTCAGGATGCTGTAATGCTTTCTGGCTGTAGCTGTCGGAGTCCATGCTGAAACGAGAAATAAGTAGGATGACACGAATTATACCTAATGGAGTTAGGAGTGAACCTCCAACTTCTTTACGGTATGGTGAGGTAACTTTTGTGATTTTAAAACAATTACTCGCGATCGTATCTATTAAGGTACACTTTAGTATTCACGTTCAAAACCTACAACCAACACGACAATATAAACATGTTTCAACACCTTATTTACACTTTTCCCCATTAGATAATTAATTTTCAAATCATGAAATACCACATCAGACAATAAGCTGGAACTTCATTATGATCATGACCTTCCGATGGATATTTAATATTGGATACCAGTGACTTTTTGCAGTGAAATATTTGCCCATTGCTGGAAAAATCTATACTCACCCAGTTATTTTCACCATTTTTTGTGGAAATGCATAAGATGTGTGTTAAAATAATTGTCATGATAAATATTACATTATTACTAATGGCAAGAGGGTCGAACTAAAAATTGTCAAGAACGGAAGAAATCATACCCACCTTTTCTTTTATCTCGTACAGATCTTTCCTCATAGCATAAGCATCTTCCCCATCAGCGTAATACTTGGGTTCTATTTCACTGATTCTAATGATAAAGAAAAACATGGAACAATATTTTACAATCAACAGCAGAGAAAATGACTTGCCCAAAACAATTCTGGTTAAATGTCTGAAGCATCAAATGTAGGTTCTGTTATATAACAGAATACGACTGTCTAACTGTGTCAAACTTTTCTGAAATTATATTTTTTTGTTCAGCTTTTGAAGTGCAAACACACTGAGCCGAAGACAGGAGACTTTTAATTTTGATATTTAATAATTTAATATTTTATAAACTAATGAGGTCCAAGAAGAAAATTCAATGATATGCAACTAAGAAAAATCAGGTTATCTTAGTCTTCCTCCTAGCTAAGACTCTGTAACATCCCAGCCTTGGTATGTGCCTCGGTTGAGAATATGTTACAGAACATTAGACCCCGACTTAGATAACGTATCTTGTTCTTTTCCATGTGACAGATTTTATCAGTCTGAAACATTATATTGTCCATTCCTTTAGAATAACTTTCATCAAGTAGCTTCCAGTGGTATACAACCAAATACACAATAGAAGACATGTACCAGACATACACAGTCATTAGAATCTTTACTCACGAGAAACCCAGTGTGTTTGTATAAAGGTGTAGGGCTGCTCTGTTGCTTTTCCTCACATGTAGCGAGACATACTGGGCATCAAAACATTCTACCATGGCTCGAGAAGCCTGGTCCATCAATTTCTTAGCCAGCCCTAGTCGTCTGTGTGACCGCTTCACTGCCTGAAGTGGAGGAAGGGTAACATTATTAATTAAACTAAACAAACAAAACATACAAAATTCAGAAAGTTTTAATAAAATGTTTCAATCAGCACTTGACAGTTTATTTATGTTTGTAACAGACAACTATATCACAAACCTTGATAATACACAACATACCTTTTACATTATGATTCTATGTAACAAGAACAAAACATAACTTAGCTTCATGTGCCTAAGATATATTAGTGATATGAACGGGACTTGTCATTCAGATGGAAAAATCAAAACAAATTAAAACAGAAACAGATCTAGAGATCTACATGAAATACGAATGCATGATAATGTTGGGAGTCAGTTGTAACTGATTCTTACAATATTTGAACTACAGATTTCTACAATGGCATATTCAAATGTAGCCCAAGTTTCCTCTGGCCCTGACACCAGATTTAGACAGATAGATGCTGGTCCCACACCAGACATCTATCTGTCAAAATCTAATGTCTATGTCTGGTGTTAGGGCCATATGAAACTCTGGCTAATTCAAATGGAATTTCTATTAACCCTTTCACCCCTAGGTACCTTTAGTAGACTCTACCATACATTTATCTGGGTGAGTCAATTATTGTCTACAGTGGTGAAAGGGTTAAAGATTTTTTTTTTGGTGCAGATGCAGATAACTATCTTGTAGAATTAGTCTATGTGTTACCCTANCTGGTCCCACACCAGACATCTATCTGTCAAATCTAATGTCTATGTCTGGTGTCAGGGCCATAGGAAACTCAGGCTAATTCAAATGGAATTTCTATTAACCCTTTCACCCCTAAGTACCTTTAGTAGACTCTACCATACATTTATCTGGGCGAGTCAATTATGGTCTACTGTGGTGAAAGGGTTAAAGAGTTTTTTTAAGGCACAGATGCAGATAACTATCTTGTAGAATTAGTCTATGTGTTACCCTAGGGGAAGTTCTGTTAGCACGAGGGACACGTTCACTTCCACAGATAACTGTCTTGTAGAATTAGTCGATGTGTTACCCTAGGGGAAGTTCTGTTAGCACGGGGGGCACATTCACTTCCACAGATAACTGTCTTGTAGAATTAGTCTGTGTTTCCTAGGTGATGTTCTGTTAACACGGGGGTCACGTTCACTTCCACTGATAACTTTCTTGTAGAATTAGTCGATGTGTTACCCTAGGGGAAGTTCTGTTAGCACGGGAGACACGTTCACTTCCACAGATAACTATCTTGTAGAATTAGTCTATGTGTTACCTAGGTGATGTTCTGTTAGCACGGGGGACACATTCACTTCCACACATAACTGTCTTGTAGAATTAGTCTATGTGTTACCCTAGGTGAAGTTCTGTTAGCACGGGGGACACATTCACTTCCACAGATAACTATCTTGTAGAATTAGTCTATGTGTTACCCTAGGTGAAGTTCTGTTAGCACGGGGGACACATTCACTTCCACAGATAACTTTCTTGTAGAATTAGTCTATGTGTTACCCTAGGTGAACTTCTGTTAGCACGGGGGACACATTCACTTCCACAGATAACTATCTTGTAGAATTTGTCTATGTCTTACCCTAGGTGAAGTTCTGTTAGCACGGGGGACACATTCACTTCCACAGATAACTATCCTGTAGAATTATTCTATGTGTTATCCTAGGTGAAGTTCTGTTAGCAGTATATATATATATAAATATTTGGTCAAAAGCTATATATGGGACTAGAAGTTGTAGTCCCAAGGTTCACACTAGCTGGGTCACAAAGGGGTATACAAAATAATATCTCCCATTACAACTGATGCAGCAAACCCATTTTATGACAGGAACGTTAACATCTTCATATTATTACCACCACACAAACCACATCATGAAAATGAAAATATTAGGTCAACAAGAGTACCGCGGGGCGGAACAATATACGCCCGTCGAATGCCATATAGTGTTATATACTTTCTTACATTGAAATAAGATCTGCATCATTCTAAGAGTGAGCTGACATGCTATAAAAAAATAAGGAGAAAATCGCTGGACAAAAAATCAAATACTGAAATGAACAAAGGGCAATAACTTTTGCAAAAATTGTAAAATCAAAATTCTATTCAAAGAAACACAACAACATATCATGATTATTTAGCCTACTAAGTTTCAAAGAAATCCGTCAAAAAATGTAGGAGAAGATCTCCGGACAAAAAATAAAATATTGAAATGAATAAAGGGTAATTATGTTTGAAAACATTGTCGAATCAAAATTCTTTTAAGGGACACACAACTTCATATCATGATTATAATGTATACCAAGTTTCAAAGAGATCGGAAAAAATGTAGGAGAAGATTGCCGGACAAATAAAAGTTTACGGATGGTCGGCGAACGGACAGACGACGCCATACAATAACACTACCGTCAAATTTGACGGGCATTTAAAAAGGGTCAAAATGAAAAAATAATACATGGATGCACAACTTAAGGTGGAAGTTATCATATCTGGAAAGTTTCTTTGAAAACGGTCCACTGCTTTAGAAGCAGTTGTCTGGACAAAAAATTTCTACAGACAGACAGACAAGCTGATTCCAATATACTCCCCCTAACTTCGTTGCAGGGGGGTGTAACTAAGATATCATTTCAAGATGTGAATGTCTTACCATAGATTTCACGATAAAAACTAAAATACCACTTAGAGATTTGAATGTCTTACCAAGGAAGTGATGTGCCCATGTGGTACGGAGTCTTCCGGGTCCTCCTCCCTGTCACAATAGACATAAAGAAGGGAACAATACAAGTTATGTGTCACAGTAGATATTAGGTATACAGGGAACATCATAAGTTAATTGACATGGCACTATAGATGTACACCAGGGTACAATATCATTCTGATCTCAACAATGTTATAGTTTTACTAATTATAGAGTATATTAAAGTTTTTTTTATTTCCAATATATTTGAACAGTTGTCTTATTAGAATGATTATTTTACTAGTTATTTTTTTAACTGCTTTACTATAGCTGTTTTAAACAGCTAGCTGCTTACGACTATATAAACACTCAACTTTAATATTGGCCTTAGTTTAAGAACAAATATTTTATGTTAGTTTTGATACTCACATCTTTGCCAGAACATATCCAACAATTTTACCCCCTTCATCCTCTGCTACATATGACAGCTGAAACAAAGAATAAAGGCTAATGTAAAGAGGTTACCTGTATAAAGCAACTTAAAGCCTAAACTAATGCATGTGTAGAGGAACTAGACTGGGTCGATCGACTAGGACCAGGTAGCTCAATTCGTAGAGCATCCGTCTAAGAGTTTGGAAGGTCCCGGGTTCAAACCCCAGTCTTGCTGTTGCACTTCTCTTCCTCCTGTTACAAAATTGGTGAGCTTGCCAACCTAGTTTCAAACACGGGTGAACGCTTAGCAAGGAGATATCCTAACCTGAGCGGTAAATAGTTGTCTTTAGGAACGAAAAAAAAAAGAGGGAAGAATGTAGCGGAACTGGACTTCGTCGTTCGTATGTGACCAGGTAGCTCAATTGATAGAGTTTGGAGCGTCATCCGTCTAGATTTTTTGAGGGTCCTTGGTTCAAACCCCAGTCTGGCCATTGCATTTCTCTTTCTCCTGTTACATATGTATCATTCCTGATGATCACAACACTTGATCTTGAATCTGAGACTAGGTATATCTTTCTAGGCATTTCAAACTTTTTATTTACTGGAAAATATCACTTGCATATTTATGTGAGATGGCGAAAGTGAAGATGGGACTTATATAAACTGAGGTGTTTTAAATAATTGTATTGTTTCCTTACCTGTGGCCAGGAGAGTCCGTGATAGAAGTAGTACTTCATCTGGTAGTTTTCTGGTAAACATAGCAGGTTACAATGCTGCATGTTCATCAGGTCCTCCGGCTGCAATTATCAAATACAAAATATAAAATACACGAGTAATTTATATGGTACAGAAAATTAAAGCTTTACAATCCTAAACAAAGGCTAACATTCTGGCCGCTGTTCTCAATGATGTCCAAATTTCATTTTGAAAATAACTTTTACTAAATTCTAAATGTCTCAATAAAATGGCCTGGAAGCTAAGCTACAATGCTGTGCCAAAAGTGAAGATAATTTTCACGATGTCATTTTACTTCCGGGTTACTTATTTTAAAAAAAAGGGGCATTTCTCAGAAATTATGTAAGGGTTATGCCCCTTCTTCCACACATTCACTCAAGCGATGCTATGCAAAGGGTCATAGGTCACCGGAAGTGATTGGTCGTCTGCTAAATAAACGGTCGTCTGCTGTAAACAGATGCCACCCAAACGGAGAGAACTGTCTCTATAAGAGAAAAGTGTCATCAAATCTTTGCACGATTCGGGAAGAAAGCCAAATCAAATATCTGAACAAACAGGACACCCTCTTCCAACAATTTATGGTGTTTTGCGATGTATTTGTGAAGGATCGATTGAAAACGGAGAGAGAAGTGGCCGACCCTCCAAGCTCACTGGATCGGATTCTCATCAACTTTGTGGTATCGTTAAATCAAACAGAAGGAGATCTCTGGGTGATATTACTAATACAAAATGCATTTTGAATGAGTTTAGACCCTAAACCATTTCTAAACGTACTGTGAAAAGAACAGTATACGAGGAAATTTTTAACAAGCGTGTTGTGAAAAAGGAAATCAGAATTCGTGAAGCTAGACGTCGCACTTGGTGTAAAATAAGTAGATTTCAAACTATTGATGATTTCTGGAAAAAACGTGATACCCGGTATTTAGTGATGAGTGTAAGGTTGAATTGGGCATGGAAAGTGTTTTGGTATGACGACAGCCAGGTGAGAATGGACCCCCCCCGGTGTCTTAACCCAGGACGTGGACAACAACTGTCTTTGATGATCTGGGGTTGTATAACCTACAAAGGGGTAGGTACTTTAACTGTTGTAGATGGTAACATAAACGGTGAAAAATACAGACATTGTTGACAAAGACTGTGTTTCAAGATGACAATGCTTCGGTACATCATGCTCGTGTGGTGTAAATTGTATTGAGGAAAATAAACGCAATGTCATGGAATGGCCAGCCCCGAGTCCAGACCTTGATATAATTGAAAATGTTTGGGGAAAATTAAGATTGAACTTCAGAAACAATTCCGCAACTTTTTTGACACCTCTCGTGTAATTTCGGAGGATGCAATTCGCACAATATGGACAGAAATATCCCTAGATTCATCCAAAAACTATACAAATCAATCCCAATGCGCATGAAAGCAGTAATCGAAGCCAAGGGATGTATCACAAAGTATGAGGTAATTTAAGTCATGATAATTACGTAGCAAATGACTTTTAATTTCTGAGGTGTCAAGCTGACAAAAATGGCAGCCATCTTGGATTTATCTTTAGCTGTGAAACATGATTTAGGTTCAATTTCCTTACACCATGAAAATACACACTTTTCCTGGTGTACTGACATTTTGGTACTCGGTTGTTTGGGTACCAAGATCTTTTGTGATTAATCAACAAGCTGTACTGATCCGAACAAACAGAATATATCATTACTGTTTAGAAGATTTCCGGACCTCCTCTTTTTGTTGATTAGTTACTCCCATGACCAACAAAAATGGCGTTCGTTCAGGTTGGAAATTTTGAACAATTGAAAACCAAGGAATCTAATGACGGAGTTTAGCAGCTGTTGGTGATAATCCATTTATTGATGTATGTGAGATATGTGTTGTGTCATAGTCATCTTTTGTTATCAGCACCTTAAAAAATCTCTGACACCCAACGGTGTTGGAGAATTCCTTGTTTTCATATAGCAGTGCGCTCTGGCACCACACACCAGACATCTATCTGTCAAATTGTCTAAGTATGGTGTCAGGGCCAGAGGAAACTTGGGCTACACGGCAAAGATTATCTGCAATAGCGTAGCAGATTATGACAATGACATTTTTTTTTTATATATTCCGCCGTCCTATGCCTTGTAATTGAGCAAAATCAAAAGCGCTAATCTGTGAGATTACATATAATTCACGCCTCATATGAGTATATAATGTTATCAAAATATTGCATAATTGTTGAAAAAACGAATCCTTCGATCCCTCAATTATACTTTCTATATATATAAGGCCTGCATGGCCAAATATAGTATTACTACTGATGCTGCCATGTTTACTACAATTTCCATATTGGGTCATGACACCCATATTTAGACCTCTGACCTATATATCGGAAGAGAGACAAACTTTCCAACATGGCGGTCAATTCAGATTTCGATTGCGCTTTCTCTGTCAACTTGCTAATTTAACGACATTTTAGGCAGAGTTTAACTTCAAGTTGTGCAGGATATCAACAGAAATAGTTCATACTACAACCCTATTTATGGATGCGGACCAATGTCTGATTCACACCAGGCTTGCTCCATTACAAGGCATGGGATCGATTTAGTACTAGACAAAGATATATGTTTTTTCGATCACTGCTCAGTTCCATGTTCTTCCATACCATTGGCAATCCCGTCATGTCCACCCGTTCAAAGAATTAGTTCATCCATACCAAGGATTTGAGTTGTTCCGTACCAGAGTGTTACATCAATACCATCACTTTGTGTCAAATTAATACTTGCTAAAATCAACAAATTATGCGTTTCCTTTAGTTACCCCCAAAGAAAATCCAGTCAATGAACAAGCCGACTGTACTTGATAGTGATTTCAACGTACATTGCATCATTTCCCCAAGTCCAAAGCTAGCTTTACATGTCAAATCATGTATGCGAGACAATCTAGCTATCTATGTTTATAGACTTGAGAAAACAGAGTTAGTTCTATAGCATTTTACAACATGAGGAGGCCGAAGTCATGTACTCAAACATGACTCCGACACGAGAAAGAGAGAAAGCGAAATTTGTGAATTTAGGCGTCCGCCCTCCGTGTAGGTGTATCTGGGTCCTTCCGCGACAAAATTATACATCAACCATCATTTTTTGACTGTATTATACTTTGTTTTACATTTATGTATTAGTTTATGACACCAAATCGATTGACGCTGATACTGAATTTACCTGTGCGCATCGAATATTCATGATTGAATTTTTAAGATGCGAATCTCCGTCAAATGTTTCCAGAATCCTACACGTTGCCGTAAATCGGTCGTTATCTGTCGCAATACGGTGACGCAGTGTTAAATGATACATTTGATAGCCATAACAATGCTTCAATATAAGTACGACTTTAAGGGTATATCACTTGTTTATATGGATATATATATTTATTACTAAAGTATTTTGCGACACCACCATAAGTGAGTTCGGACTTTTCCGAGTGTGACCGGAAATACCCGAAAGTTTCTGATCGAACGAACACTTTGCCACGCCCCGTACAATCTCTATATTTCAATTTTATTCACCATATATATATTTAGATAAACGAAAGTTTTGAAATCGTTCCTTCTTTATTTGTTCCATCTTAGAAGTGTATCGTAGAGTGACGTATTTATTAAATTTATTTACACAAATTTTCATGAGAACGCATAAAGGATACTTTTATTCAGGAAATGAGAAACATATTCGAGACATCTTCAAAATGTTTGTTGTATAAACACATTGTTGACCGTTTTGATCTACAATGGTATTTTACAAAACCGCTATTTAGAAAAAATAAATGTATTCTTGTGAAATATAGATTGCAAGCACATAACCTTAATATAGAGACAGGTAGATATAATGCAGTGCCTCGAAACCAGAGATTGTGTACTTTATGTGATCTTGGAGATGTCGAGGATGAGTTTCATTTCATTCTTATGTGTCCTGTGTTTTTAGAATTAAGAGTATCGTATATCAAGCCATATTATCGTATTCGTCCTTCTGTGTTTAAATTAATAGAGCTACTGTCTAGCAAATTTTTTAAACTTATTAGAAATTTAAGTAAGTACTTGATTCAACCAACTGTTAAGAGAAGTCGTATATTATGATGTATAAGCTGTATCAAAGTCTTGCTATAAACGTTTTGTTACTGTATAATGCGATTGAGATGTCTTTTACTTCACAATGAGTTATAATCTCAGTTCATTATATAATATATAGTACTCGTTCTACCTTCATGTTGAGGTTGTATGATTGACTTTGAAGTTTTGTTATTTCCTAGGAATTTGGTTAGCTTAAGGCTTTATTTGTATTATTTCATAAACAACTAAATTATGCTTCATAAGAGTCTGCTAAGTTACGTTAGGCAAAGCTTAAAGTTTTCACCAACTTATGACTATTTCATGTGTTTGTAATTATTATGTATGGAATTGAATCTATTACATATGTTCTCCGCCATTGTACAAGATATTTGAAAAGGATTTATCAATATTTTTATTTCTGTACTCCTATATGCAATGTGCATTTGGTAATAAATTGAATTGAATTGTTTAATTAGAGAAAAAAATGATAAACGGGTAACAAGGTTCTCTCTCAGGGATCTGAGAACAAAAGAAAAGTAAAACACAAAGACATGGATAATAATTTGCAACAACAAATCACATGTACGAAATTTATTGTTCATATAAATAATATGTATCACAAGTGTTAATTTGATATTCAATTTGACAGACAAAATTGAGTACAATATGTTCACATATCACGGTCCTTTGGCCGACTACCATTTCAAGATCAACATCACTTGACTTTTTAGCTCAATTAGTCAGACAGGAGTATGCTTTATTTATCATGTTACTGAAATTAATTACAGTATAACAAGAGTGTGGTATTCTATTTATCATTTAACACTGAATGCATTCTAGAGACGACACCATTAAAGTTACGTTATAAAGACAACATGACTTTATGTTAAAGAGACAATGACAAGACTATGTTATAATATAGAGACAACATCTATCATTATTAATTCTGAAACAATATTACGTCATAAATTAGAGACAACGTGACGTCATATATCTCATAGAAAACAACATTTCATTATAGCAACAACACGACGTCATACATTTAAGTGACAAGATGACGTCACATATTCCGAATCAACACGATGACATACATCATAGAGACAACGTTACTTAGTTAATACATAACAGTGACAACATGACGTCATACATTATGGCGACAACGTACACGATGTCATATTATGATGTCAAACTCTATACAGAAAACACGCCGTAATACATTACTGAGACAACGTGACGTCATAAACTATCCAGAAAACACGTCATATGTTGTAGAGACAACATGACAAAATATACAACAAATATTACGTCATGCAACGTAGATAACATGGCACATTATAGACAACATAGTGTCTGACAAAATATAGGCAGCACTATGTACGACATACACTAGAAACAGCACTATGTACAACATACACTAGAAACAGCACTATGTACGACATACACTAGAAACAGCACTATGTACGACATACACTAGAAACAGCATAACGAAATACATGATAAACAACATGATGTCATCTTTTGTTTCTATTATGAGACATATGTTACAAGTAAAGAACGATAAGCATGGCACTATAACAACTTACTATACAGGTATTTGAAACTGTTTGTGATTGTGTTTTGTTAATACTTCACATATTTTTCTAAATTATTCAACATGCATTCTTTCTGATAACGATCTAACGGCTACTGTAATGATTGACAATTAAAGCGACTATAGACTCGGTATGTCACATGACACAATAGCGGCTATATACTCGATATGTCACATGACACAATAGTGGCTATATACTCGATATGTCACATGACACAATGTTGAGACATTCCATCTGACTTATTACAATACAACGCCACAGTGTCCTTTTATATCACTGCTGTGACATTTAATGTTATGTATGGAATGCCGATCGTACATTATAGGTGGCAAAAAAATGCAGCGATATCTACGTAGATTCGTCAATTGGGACAAAACTTTGCAAGTTAAGAGGCATTGTCCCGAAATTAATTGTGTGGAACAAAGTTTTGCTAGCTTCCAGTTGTCTCTGAGATTCATCTTTTGGGACGAAACTTTTTCGGATAATAGGCGATGTCTCTGACACATCCTATGGAGCTAAGCTTTTGCTAGCTAAGAAGCGTTGTCTCTGAGATTCAATGTGAAGGACAACGCTTTGCCAGCTTTGGGACTTTGTCATCTGCGATTCATTATGTAAGAGGCGTCAATGTGAAGGACAACGCTTTGCCAGTTTTGGGACTTTGTCATCTGAGATTCATTATGTAAGAGGCGTCAATATGAAGGACAATGCTTTGCTAGCTTTGGGACTTTGTCATCTGAGATTCATTATGTAAGAGGCGTCGATGTGAAGGACAACGCTTTGCTAACTTTGAGACGTTGTCCTCTGAGATTCATTTTGTGGGGTTAAGTTTTCCTAGCTTTATTGCACGTGTTTCCCACACCAACTCCGTGTATGTATAAGTTACCACATACACACAGTAAACTGATGGTGACGGCGTTGTAGAGTATGATCCGCCTAAATTTAGGCTCCATTTCTCCTTGTCTGTACCAGTATATCTAAAATATAACATCAAGTCTTTAGTTAGATAAGGATTAGAGTGTGAAAGTAAACCAAATATTCCGGAATTCTATAACATATGGGAAAACCCCCTCCGGATACCGTATGTCCAAGCAAATGATACGAAAATTCACTATTCCAAATTCGTTTGCTTTACTGATCCGTAAATTTAATATTTCGGATTGTCCTCATTAGTGAGAATCTGATATAAAGAGAACAAACACCTGTTATTATTGTAAGTGGTACAAGAGTTCATTTATAAAAAGTCTTAACTGAGATCTCATTACACGATTTTTATGAAACGAACTTCAGCGAGTTTCACAAATATATACGGAACATTATGTAATATGATGGTGAGCAAATGGGTTCATACCATCATAATTTTACATGTTTTAAAAGAATACGCGTTTCAATCGTTTATGAACGACATCCGACGGTGAAACTTCACCAGGAGTGAATTAATACTGTTACTAAAATATCCAACTTGAATGAAAATAAATTCTGTATACAATTGTACATGCACTTTATTGTTTAGAGTTGGTGAAAACGCAGGAAAAGCTAGATGTCTGCACCAACATACAGTCAAACTTGTATTAAGAAACCCCCCTCGGAAAGTAAAACAAAATCAGTTTTTTACACAGGTGATTAAATAAAGATTTAGTTCACAATAAAATAACTACGTGAGGAAAATAAAAAGTGGTCTCTTAACACAAGCGGTCTCATAATAGAGGTTGTCGCATTAGCAAGGTTGTTGAAAATTCACGAAAGAAAATCTTTTACGTCTGAAAGTGTCGTGAACTTACCTGAAGTAAGTGCGAGGCACATTGACATACTATTGTCACTGCGAAAAATATGTTGTTTCCCTCTGGGGGCCATCTTGGTAAGAGGAAAGCGCTGACCAGGGTCTCCTAACAAACAACGGAAATTCAACAGAGTGTATGTAATACCCATAGCCACATCGATCAACTAAAATTACGTTTGTGTTTATTTCGTATTAAAAATACTTGTATGTGTATGAGAGAATTACCATTTTCGATTATTTATTTGAAGTATTCTTAAAGAAAATTGAACACACCTTCAATATATTTTCAAATATTGACAGAGAGGAGTTATTTTCCCTATTAGAATACGACCTAGACTAATTAATGTACCTTTTTGTTAAATTATGGAGACTTAAAAAGCTTAATTGAACACATTATTGTAAAATATACATAATTTGTACCTACATAATCAAAAGAAAAAATCCATAATGCGGTAACTTTCCCGAAAATGACCACATTCCACTGAATGCGGACCTTTGACATTTAGTATGGAAGAATATCATCTACTATAAATGTAAAACCATCTAATACTCCTGTAAAAGTATATATACCAAATAGACCACGATATATGTGGAAAACACAACTGTACCCAGCGTGTATATGTATTGTATTTATGTTTTTAAGTTAGTAAATGCTTAAAGAATTATCATTCTACATGCTTTGTAAATGGATTTCTATGAGAGAGAAAAAAGGGTGGGAAAACAGGGGTAGACAACTCTGCCAACTTTATTGATACTTACTATGACAATTATGATTGTAAACACAGCTACGATCACGTTCAGCACACGATCCTGTCAACATATCAAAATGCAAAAATCATCTTCGCTATGTTTTTAAAGTTATAAATCTGAAATTCATCAATAACAAGATGTGGCAACATATGAACATTGTAAACTTTGTAATTTAATATGTAAAGGTATTATATAGAGTCATTTTCCCTGTCGGTGTTGTTGTGTATAAGGGTGGTGATAGTGGTGGGGTTGGATAGAGGATCTTTATATACCAGTATATCTACAGAAGCAGCCTATACTACCGTAGATTTTTTTCCTGATATATGCACCAAACGTAGACTGTTTAAAGCCCCATACAATGTGTATCTTGTTTATACATGTATAGCACAATGTAAGGCGACATCACTTTGTCTCCGGTATAAACAACAAAACGCTGACAGCGTCTGGGTTCATGTGCACTAGTCAACAGGTATACTGGTATTTTAAACAAAAACTAGTTTCAATAGATTACAATCAACACGTGAGTGTCTAGATTGTTGTGTACTATAGAGACCGCCTATACGTACCTTTTTAATAAACGAGCATTTTATAGCAGACTCATGAGATTTACAGGAAGTGGTACAGAATTATCGAGTTGATGAAAAACATTTTTTTTTTTTACAGAAAGGTAATGTGTTTTCGTTTCATTTTGATTTATCATATACAAAGTAATTATTCTTCATCTAAAGTTTCATACGAGAATGTATATGTTTCGAAATGATATGATAAAGTAATTTTCAATATTACTGTTGAGGATGCATGAAGCTGATAATGCTATGGAGTGTCCCGTCAGGTACAGGAGCACCCGAGCGTGATCTCGTATACAAACAGGTACACATAATATACCTATATACATACACACGTCATACACCTCTGGGCGGGGAGGTCCAGGCGTCTCCCACCCCCGGGCCTCCGCAGGGTGTTGGTGAAGTCTGCGGTGAAAGCCTGTTCCGCCCTGCCCGCCATGTTTACGCGGGTCTAGGCAGGTTGACTGTAGGTCTAGTATCGGGAATGTTGGCAGCCATAGATCTAGATGACTCTGCTGTTAGTCACCTGTTTACTTAAGGTATCAAACAAGGGGGAGATAACAGTCGGTAAACTACGTATTGCTAAAGTCTTGAATGTATAGGACTCCATGGGAAAAACATATCTGTATTTAGCAAGATTGCTCCTCGCTATGCCGGTGTCCATTTATACAGTTGGGTAGACAGAGGCGTTTTACTAATAACCAGCTAGTTTCTCTAACCGCTTTCGTGTTAATTACGATTGATATTTCAAATAAGATTGTTTAAGTTCACACACTATTTACCAAACTCTCTGAACAATATAAGTAATCAGTATTGCTAATGTGTGCTGGCTGACCCGACATCTAATGTGTGCTGGCTGACCCGACGTCTAATGTGTGCTGGCCGACCCGACATCTAATGTGTGCTGGCTGACCCGACATCTAATGTGTGCTGGCTGACCCGACATCTAATGTGTGCCGGCTGACCCGACATCTAATGTGTGCCGGCTGACCCGACATCTAATTTGTGCTGGCTGACCCGACATCTATAGCTGTAAGGAAGGAGCTCTTTCCGCTTTCCCCCAACATTTCACAATTCAGAATCCTTCATCAAAATAGTCACATATCATGTGACATATATCTTCTAAAGGTTATTCCGGCATGATCACAATGGCCTGTAGTTTTTATATCAAATTAGGCATGTTGGCCTGATAATTACGATAATATTTGTATAGAACACTTTACTGAATGGAACTTCATTAAGAGTTGCTTCCCCTTTACCGATTGTGACAAGAGGGAGACAGCCGCTAGCGGCAGGATATATACCCCACCCCAAAAAGTCACGTGCATGATCTGCTATCGACCCTTCTTGGATTTGTGTTCGGGAAGGGCAGGCAACTCGGGCACACATCTGTACAATCTGTTTTACAGTATTTCTATGTGGACGTTGAGCTAAATTCTATTGTACCAAAAGTGACCACGACCTTTGATGTACCACGACAAAATCAGCTAGAGCTACCCACACACCGATTTTGAACTTTGTATAACTAGTTTTTAAGTTATCATTCAAAAAACAAGAACACGTTTTAGCGACGGTGACCTTGAGCTCTGTCGTACTGAGTCTGAAGTCACTGTTCTTATTCGCAGTCGATAGGGCAACCCACACACAATTATAAGTTTGAGGTTCGTTAGGTCATTCGTCTTTAAGTTATCATCCGGACAAGCGACACCAAGCACGATTTTGTTTTCAGCAACGGCGACCTTAGCATCTGACAACCACGCCCACAACCAGTCGGGTTCTTCTATCAGCTACATGTAGAAAGGGGCGGGGGGTGGGGGGCTATATACAGGGCAACAAAAAACAAAACCAGTCGAGTTCTTCTATCAGCTACATGTAGAAAGGGGCGGGGTGGGGGACTATATACAGGGCAACAAAAAACAAAACCAGTCGGGTTCTTCTATCAGCTTCATGTAGAAAGGGGCGGGGGTGGGGGGCTATATACAGGGCAACAAAAAACACAATCAGTCGGGGTCTTCTATCAGCTACATGTAGAAAGGGGCGGGGGCGGGGGGGCTATATACAGGGCAACAAAAAACAAAACCAGTCGGGTTCTTCTATCAGCTTCATGTAGAAAGGGGCGGGGGTGGGGGGCTATATACAGGGCAACAAAAAACAAAATCAGTCGGGTTCTTCTATCAGCTACATGTAGAAAGGGGCGGGGTGGGGGGCTATATACAGGGCAACAAAAAACACAATCAGTCCGGTTCTTCTATCAGCTACATGTAGAAAGGGGCGGGGGGTGGGGGGCTATATACAGGGCAACAAAAAACACAATCAGTCGGGGTCTTCTATCAGCTACATGTAGAAAGGGGCGGGGTGGGTGGCTATACAGGGCAACAAAAAACAAAATCTGTCGGGGTCTTCTATCAGCTACATGTAGAAAGGGGCGGGGGCGGGGGGGCTATATACAGGGCAACAAAAAACAAAACCAGTCGAGTTCTTCTATCAGCTACATGTAGAAAGGGGCGGGGTGGGGGGCTATATACAGGGCAACAAAAAACAAAACCAGTCGGGTTCTTCTATCAGCTTCATGTAGAAAGGGGCGGGGGTGGGGGGCTATATACAGGGCAACAAAAAACACAATCAGTCGGGGTCTTCTATCAGCTACATGTAGAAAGGGGCGGGGGTGGGGGGCTATATACAGGGCAACAAAAAACAAAAACATATACAGATAAATACAAAATACACATGAAAAACACTAACCCTGAACTATTTACCTCCGATTCAACAGATCCAAGGGCCCATGTACATGGATAAAGAATATGAAATTATATGTATCAACAATCACGGTTTCATACATGATACACAGGGACCTGAGAATTTGTTACAGCTATATTTGGATCTAATCTTAAGGTGTTTAGAGTAATTTTACACGTTTGCGGGATTTAGATCGATTTTCGGTAAAAATGCCACCCCAAACGTGTAAATTACACTAAACACCTTAGTTTAGGTCCAAATATAGCTGTAACAAATTCTCAGGTCCCTGTGACATAATATAAGCTTAAAGACTATTATCTATTTTGGATTTTTGAGGTTGAGGTGAATGTGTGGTTATACAGACCTGAAAAAGCATGTTTACCTAAATCACTAAGACGTGTAAAATTACGCTGAAAACATTGAACTCGGTCCAAATATAGCTGTAACAAATTCTCAGGTCCCTGTGATCGTCATCGCACAACTTATCATCACCTTTCCTGTGTATATCGGTTTACCGGCGACGTGTTATGATATTTAAATGGCTCTAAACGGCTTTCATACAAAACCAATGTATTCCTATTATAAAGATATATATATATTAAATTTTGAATTACCTAACTAAGACTCGATAGACTTCTGACTTTTCTAGATCTTTTAATCCGAAATCCGCCCAGTGAAGATCGTTAAGTACGTGAACAGATTTACATTCAATCCCACGCAATACCAGACAAAATCACCCTGAGCATAGAAACAGACATTAAAGTGTTGTTAAACTCTTGGTATTTTTTACGAATACGACAACTTAAACGGTTTGTTGGCTTTTCGTAATAGTTGTCGGATTTAAAGCCGATTAATGGCCCCTCAACTTAAATATCGGCTTTAGCGTTCTCGTCCACGTGACGCTTGTAAACAGAGGCATCGGAGTTTTCAGAGATTTGTCAACTTGTTATTTATTTAACGAGAACCGTTGTATTTTTATTTTTTTCCTAATATCTAGAAATTGTTTGCTTGTTTTTTTGTAACCTTTTTATATAATTTAATAATATATTCGAGAAAAGAAATTGAAATGTTTTTTTTTTTATCTAAAATACGTCATAAATGGTTGCGTATTTGTAACATTTGTATATAAAGTTGTAAATGGACAGGAATTTGTTTTCACATGTTCAATTTTATGTAAATATATGGCCGTTTACACGAGGAGAAAATATGAATGGAATTAAGAAATCAAATTACGTTTGCTTGCTATCTTATCTAAAGACGGGCGGTTAAACAACCCGGCAGTGGGAAAGAGCAGTGCAGTAGTGTAGAAAGCCGGAACAACGCCGATAACACTTGGCTCCTATCGAGCCTGCTACAATAGCTTTGATACGAGTAAACATTTAGCTTTGTGTAGACGTGAAATGAAATTAATATATATCGTCGAAGCCATTGAACATATGAAATGTTTGTATGTGCTTTCAACAGCGGTACACATTTCTACATAAAACTTTTGCAACTACTTGCATCGGTATGTCGAAATGGAGACCATTGGTCCCATTGATTTGACTGAAAGCCAGCAAAAGTGGTTTATGTATACAGGTTTACTTCACGTAAATATACCACTTAGTAAAGCTAACAATGTAAGTGGCCGTCATAACGCTCCCAGTTTAAAGCGACATACATACCTTGTCTGTTGGGGCAGGTTGTCGTTATTTCGGGTTTGAAGGACAACTTTTCGGCGTTTGAATCGGACATTCGGATCATGCGTCTTTATCCACTGTACTTGTGTCCTGTTGACTCTTTCGACAACGACTCGACTTGATTTATCACCCGTAAACACGTATTTTGGATAATTTTGTGATCTTCATCAGATTGACAGATCGAGAGAGAAGTATTATTTCTTTCTGAAGAGGCTTTACATTTATTTACAATTAACTTCATAGGTAATCATATGTAAACATAATGTTTCTAAATACAGACTTGATTTTTTAATATATTTTTTACCGGAATTTAATTCAAGTGGTGAACACGGATTTATTGGATTGGTCACGTGTGGAGTGTTCAGTGGACGTCTTCAAAATGGTCAGTTTGGGAGGCAGGAGGCGGATGTTGTTTTTACACATTAATTTCATGAGTTCTTTGAAAATGAAACAGACGGAAATATGAAATAGCAACGAATATCTGTCATAGCCCGGGGTGGTAGCTTAAGTGTTCTAAACTACCAAAACAGTGAATATCTAACGTGTCATCTGAAGCCGTTAAGATAGGAGTTTGAAACTGTTATTGCCGATTGTTTTCTGTGAGAAGGTGTGGTACAGACACTCGTGGTACGGAACGCGTACTTAGATATAATCTTATCGTACGGATTTTACTCGAGATTGTTTCATCCTGTTGATAGTCCAGGAAGTATCGAATTTGACCGGGATAAAATATCGATAAAAATGGTGAAAAAGTTGTGGAAGTTTAAGTCCATGGATGAGGTGAACACAGCCGTGAACATGGCCCTGAGGACTACCATGTTTAACGAGCGGTGCCGGCGGTGGGAAAAGGTTTGTACTAATCAGGGTCCTCGATTTCACTCTTTATCGTTAAATCGTGATTGGCTATGCATATTGGTTTAATCTACTTTGATTTAAAGTATTTTACCATAATGAACATGCGCAAATAGTTTATCATCAATCACAATATATTTCTTTAACTCTGTCTTAATCATTAGGTCGGATATGTGTGCCAATAAAAATTGGATAAAAGACAAAGAAACAAATCTTGACGAGGATTTAAAAAATATGTCGGATGTTAAACGTCACGTATCAGTAAAGTCATGTGTCATTGAAGAGAGGTGTCTGTAAAGTCAGGTGTCTGTAAAGTCAGGTCTGTGTAAAATCAGAGGTCTGTAAAGTCAGGTGTTGGTAAAATCAAATGTCAGTAAAGTCAGGTGTTGGTAAAATCAAATGTCAGTAAAGTCAGGTGTTGGTAAAATCAAATNGGTAAAGTCAGGTGTCTGTAAAGTCAGGTGTTGGTAAAATCTGAGGTCAGTAAAGTCAGGTCTGTGTAAAATCAGAGGTCAGTAAAGTCAAGTCTGTGTAAAATCAGGTGTCGGTAAAGTCAGGCGTCTGTAAAGTCAGGGGTTGGTAAAATCTGAGGTCAGTAAAGTCAGGTGTTGGTAAAATCAAATGTCAGTAAAGTCAGGTGTTGGTAAAGTCAGATGTCAGTAAAGTCAGGTGTTGGTAAAATCAAAGGTCAGTAAAGTCAGGTGTTGATAAAATCAAATGTCAGTACAGTCAGGTGTTGGTAAAGTCAGATGTCAGTAAAGTCAGGTTTTTGTAACGTTTTGTCTGCCCGCAGTCAGGTATCAGTAAAGTCTGGTATTTGTAATGTTTTGTCTGCACACAGTCAGGTGTCGTTAAGTCTTCGCACAGTCAGGTGTCGGTAAGGTCACGTTTTTGTAATGTTTTATCAGCGCAGTCAGGTGTCGGTAAGGTCACGTTTTTGTAATGTTTTATCAGCGCACAGTCAGGAGTCGGTAAAGTCATTTTTTTTAATGTTTTGTCTACGCACAGTCAGGTGTCATTAAAGTCAGTGTCATTAAAGTCAGGTGTCAGTCAAGTCATGTATTGGTTAAGTAAGATGTCTGTAATATCAGTTGTCGGCGTAGTAATGTGTCAGTAAAGGTATGTAGTGGCTAAGTCAGATGTCTGTACAATCAGGTGTCGGTGTAGTCAGGTGTCAGTAAAGTCAGGTTTTTGTAATGTTTTGTCTGCACACAGTCAGGTGTCGTTAAAGTCAGGTGTCGGTAAAGTCGGTTTTTTTAATGTTTTGTCTACGCACTGTCAGGTGTCATTAAAGTCAGTGTCATTAAAGTCAGGTGTCAGTCAGGTGGTGTATTGGTTAAGTCAGGTGTCTGTACAATCAGTTGTCTGTGTAGTCAGGTGTCAGTAAAGTCAGTAAAGTCAGGTGTTGATAAAATCAAATGTCAGTACAGTCAGGTGTTGGTAAAACCAAATGTCAGTAAAGTCAGGTTTTTGTAATGTTTTATCAGCGCACAGTAAAATCATTTGAAAAACTGGGATAAGTAACGTCAGGCGTTGGTTAAGTTCAGTGTAAAGTCAGGTTTTATAATGTTTTGTCTGCACACAGTCAGGTGTCGTTAAAGTCAGGTGTCGGTAAACTCAGTTTTTTTAATGTTTTGTCTACGCACTGTCAGGTGTCATTAAAGTCAGTGTCATTAAAGTCAGGTGTCAGTCAAGTCATCTGTCTGTTAATCATGTATTAGTTAAGTCAGATGTATGTAAAATCATTTGAAAAACTGGTATAAGTAACGTAAGGTGTTGGTTAAGTTCAGTGTAAAGTCAGGTTTTATAATGTTTTGTCTGCACGCAGTCAGGTGTCAGTGAAGTCAGGTGTCAGTCAGGTGGTGTATTGGTTAAGTCAGATGTATGTAAAATCATTTGAAAAACTGGTATAAGTAACGTCAGGGGTTGGTTAAGTTCAGTGTAAAGTCAGGTTTTATAATGTTTTGTCTGCACGCAGTCAGGTGTCAGTGAAGTCAGGTGTCAGTAAAGTCATCTGTCTGTTAATCATGTATTAGTTAAGTCAGATGTATGTAAAATCATTTGAAAAACTGGGATAAGTAACGTCAGGCGTTGGTTAAGTTCAGTGTAAAGTCAGGTTTTATAATGTTTTGTCTGCCCGCAGTCAGGTATCAGTAAAGTCTGGTATTTGTCATGTTTTGTCTGCGCACAGTCAGGTGTCGGTAAAGTCATTTTTTTTAATGTTTTGTTTACGCACAGTCAGGTGTCATTAAAGTCAGGGGTCAGTATAGTCAGGTTTTTGTAATGTTTTATCAGCGCAGTCAGGTGTCGGTAAACTCAGTTTTTTTAATGTTTTGTCTACGCACTGTCAGGTGTCATTAAAGTCAGTGTCATTAAAGTCAGGTGTCAGTAAAGTCATCTGTCTGTTAATCATGTATTGGTTAAGTCAGATGTATGTAAAATCATTTGAAAAACTGGTATAAGTAACGTCAGGTGTTGGTTAAGTTCAGTGTAAAGTCAGGTTTTATAATGTTTTGTCTGCCCGCAGTCAGGTGTCAGTAAAGTCAGGTTTTTGTAATGTTTTGTCTGCCCGCAGTCAGGTGTCAGTAAAGTCAGGTTTTTGTAATGTTTTGTCTGCCCGCAGTCAGGTGTCAGTAAAGTCTGGTATTTGTAATGTTTTGTCTGCGCACAGTCAGGTGTCGGTAAGGTCAGGTTTTTGTAATGTTTTATCAGCGCACAGTCAGGTGTCGGTAAAGTCAGTTTTTTTAATGTTTTGTTTACGCACAGTCAGGTGTCATTAAAGTCAGTGTCATTAAAGTCAGGGGTCAGTATAGTCAGGTTTTTGTAATGTTTTGACTGCCCGCAGTCAGGTGTCAGTAAAGTCAGGTTTTATAATGTTTTGTCTGCCCGCAGTCAGGTGTCAGTAAAGTCAGGTTTTTGTAATGTTTTGTCTGTCTGCAGTCAGGTGTCAGTAAAGTCTTGTATTTGTACTGTTTTGTCTGCGCACAGTCAGGTGTCGGTAAGGCCAGGTTTTTGTAATGTTTTGTTTACGCACAGTCAGGTGTCATTAAAGTCAGGTGTCAGTAAAGTCAGGTTTTATAATGTTTTGTCTGCCCGCAGTCAGGTGTCAGTAAAGTCAGGTTTTTGTAATGTTTTGTCTGTCCGCAGTCAGGTGTCAGTAAAGTCTTGTATTTGTAATGTTTTGTCTGCGCACAGTCAGGTGTCGGTAAGGTCAGGTTTTTATAATGTTTTATCAGCGCACAGTCAGGTGTCGGTAAAGTCAGTTTTTTTAATGTTTTGTCTACGCACAGTCAGGTGTCATTAAAGTCAGTGTCATTAAAGTCAGGTGTCAGTAAAGTCATGCCCGCAGTCTGTTTTGTCTGCACACAGTCAGGTGTCGTTAAAGTCAGGTGTCAGTAAAGTCAGGTTTTTGTAATGTTTTGTCTGCCCGCAGTCAGGTGTCAGTAAAGTCAGGTTTTTGTAATGTTTTGTCTGCGTACAGTCAGGTGTCGGTAAAGTCAGGTATATGTAAAGTCATTGGTCAGTTAAAGTCATTTTGACCTTTTTCTTTAAGTCTCTAGTCAGTAAATTAGGTTTAAGTGAAGTGTCGGCATATTCATGCTTCAATGTACCTAGTTTTATTATCAATATTATCTGTATATTTCTTATTAAGTTTAATTTCACAGGACATAAATTATTCACAAATTTATCCTGCCCGCGTATTTTTCAAATGAAATGTAACCAATGTTGTGGGAAAACTATAAAATAATCGACGTGGAAATCCAATTACACACTGAGTGAACACTAAACTTCTCCAGTATTATTAAATAAGCGAATATATTGGGAAACATATCAAACGAACACTGCTTACAAAATCCTGTTTTAAGTCGAAAATGCAGATCCCCTTTGAACATGTCTGGGTAAGTGTCATGTGCTCGTGTTTAAAAGGGTGCGCTTGATTAAGTAGTTTACCGTAGAATCGTAAGTATGAGTTTATAATACATGGGACTTCATCCGTTATATTGGGTGGTTTATAATTTTGACAAAACAAATATGACATGTATGATAAATGACATTTTAAAGTGCATTGGCAATACAGTTTCCACACAATTAACTGGGTTCATAAAATCTCATTCCAATATGCAAACAATATGGAATGGACTTACCGGTATGTATTAATAAACACGTCACAAACCTGCTTCTATCATGTGCTTATACTACTCTTAATGCTATGCTCATATAAATTCACGAAACAGGTTCCCGCAGTGACAGGTTCAGGTAGAGATAGGTTTCGTAAGAAACATCATCCGATAGAGACAACTTACGGTAAAGAGACTTTCAAGTAGAAACGGGTTCCGGTAGAAACTGATTGCAATGGAAACACATTCCGGTAGATTGCAATGGAAAAAAGTTCCGTTAGAGACAGGCTCTAATTCAAAAAGGCCCCGTTATAAACAGTCTTCCTGATAAGACAGCTTCCGATAGAGAAAGCTTCAGTTAGAGAAAAGTTCCGGTAGAGATAGGTTCCGGTAGAGATAGGGAGGGCTTGACAGATAGTGAGGTCATTGTTGAAAGTAATTGAGGTGTTGTAAGGATGTGGAAGTGGAACGGATGGTAAGGTTATAGATAGGGATGGGTGGAGTTGAGAACGTACAATATAATATGGTTGCTAGGGAGTGGTGAAGTTGAGGATGTGATATGGTTGCTTGGTAGTGTTGGTGTCGAGGATGTGATATGGTTGCTAAGCAGTGTTTTAGTTGAGGATGTGATATGGTTGCTAGGAAGTGTTGGAGTTGAGGACGTGATATGGTTGCTAGGTAGTGTTGGAGTTGAGGTTGTGATATGGTTGCTAGGTAGTGCTGGAGTTGAGGATGTGATATGGTTGCTAGGTAGTGTTGGAGTTGAGGATGTGATATGGTTGCTAGGTAGTGTTGGAATTGAGGACGTAATATGGTTACTAGGTAGTGTTGGAGTTGAGGACGTGATATGGTTGCTAGTGAGTGGTGACGTTAAGGACGTGATATGGTTGCGAGGGAGTGGTGACGTTTAGGACGTGACATGGTTCCAAGGGAGTGGTGAAGTTTAGGATGTGATATGGTTCCAAGGGAGTGGTGAAGTTGAGGAATTGATATGGTTGCGAGGGAGTTGTGGGGATGAGGAAGTGATGTGGTTGCCAGGGAGTGGTGACGGGAGGGAGAGGGCCACTCACCCCTTATATGTACAGTGTATGGGTAGGGAGAGGGCCACTCAACCCTTATATGTACAGTGTATGGGTAGGGAGAGGGCCACTCAACCCGTATATGTACAGTGTATGGGTAGGGAGAGGGCCACTCACCCCGTATATGTACAGTGTATGGGTAGGGAGAGGGCCACTCACCCCTTATATGTACAATGTATGGGTAGGGAGAGGGCCACTCACCCCTTATATGTACAGTGTATGTGTAGGGAGAGGGCCACTCAACCCGTATATGTACAGTGTATGGGTAGGGAGAGGGCCACTCACCCCTTATATGTACAGTGTATGGGTAGGGAGAGGGCCACTCACCCCTTATATGTACAGTGTATGTGTAGGGAGAGGGCCACTCACCCCTTATATGTACAGTGTATGTGTAGGGAGAGGGCCACTCACCCCTTATATGTACAGTGTATGTGTAGGGAGAGGGCCACTCACCCCTTATATGTACAGTGTATGTGTAGGGAGAGGGCCACTCACCCCTTATATGTACAGTGTATGTGTAGGGAGAGGGCCACTCACCCCTTATATGTACAGTGTATGTGTAGGGAGAGGGCCACTCACCCCTTATATGTACAGTGTATGTGTAGGGAGAGGGCCACTCACCCCTTATATGTACAGTGTATGTGTAGGGAGAGGGCCACTCACCCCTTATATGTACAGTGTATGTGTAGGGAGAGGGCCACTCACCCCTTATATGTACAGTGTATGTGTAGGGAGAGGGCCACTCACCCCTTATATGTACAGTGTATGTGTAGGGAGAGGGCCACTCACCCCTTATATGTACAGTGTATGTGTAGGGAGAGGGCCACTCACCCCTTATATGTACAGTGTATGTGTAGGGAGAGGGCCACTCACCCCTTATATGTACAGTGTATGTGTAGGGAGAGGGCCACTCACCCCTTATATGTACAGTGTATGTGTAGGGAGAGGGCCACTCACCCCTTATATGTACAGTGTATGTGTAGGGAGAGGGCCACTCACCCCTTATATGTACAGTGTATGTGTAGGGAGAGGGCCACTCACCCCTTATATGTACAGTGTATGTGTAGGGAGAGGGCCACTCACCCCTTATATGTACAGTGTATGTGTAGGGAGAGGGCCACTCACCCCTTATATGTACAGTGTATGTGTAGGGAGAGGGCCACTCACCCCTTATATGTACAGTGTATGTGTAGGGAGAGGGCCACTCACCCCTTATATGTACAGTGTATGTGTAGGGAGAGGGCCACTCACCCCTTATATGTACAGTGTATGTGTAGGGAGAGGGCCACTCACCCCTTATATGTACAGTGTATGTGTAGGGAGAGGGCCACTCACCCCTTATATGTACAGTGTATGTGTAGGGAGAGGGCCACTCACCCCTTATATGTACAGTGTATGTGTAGGGAGAGGGCCACTCACCCCTTATATGTACAGTGTATGTGTAGGGAGAGGGCCACTCACCCCTTATATGTACAGTGTATGTGTAGGGAGAGGGCCACTCACCCCTTATATGTACAGTGTATGTGTAGGGAGAGGGCCACTCACCCCTTATATGTACAGTGTATGTGTAGGGAGAGGGCCACTCACCCCTTATATGTACAGTGTATGTGTAGGGAGAGGGCCACTCACCCCTTATATGTACAGTGTATGTGTAGGGAGAGGGCCACTCACCCCTTATATGTACAGTGTATGTGTAGGGAGAGGGCCACTCACCCCTTATATGTACAGTGTATGTGTAGGGAGAGGGCCACTCACCCCTTATATGTACAGTGTATGTGTAGGGAGAGGGCCACTCACCCCTTATATGTACAGTGTATGTGTAGGGAGAGGGCCACTCACCCCTTATATGTACGGTGTATGTGTAGGGAGAGGGCCACTCACCCCGTATATGTACGGCTTATGTGTAGGGAGAGGGTCACTCACCCGTTATATGTACAGTGTATGTGTAGTGAGAGAGAGCCGCTCACCCCTTATATGTACAATGTATGGGTAGAGAGAGGGTCACTCACCCCTTATATGTACAGTACAGTGTATGTGTAGGGAGAGGGCCACTCACCCCTTATATGTACAGTGTATGTGTAGGGAGAGGGCCACTCATCCCTTATATGTACAGT
>NW_018404303.1:5741-80706 GCF_002113885.1 Mizuhopecten yessoensis | reverse complement strand
GTGTATGTGTAGGGAGAGGGCCACTCACCCCTTATATGTACAGTGTATGTGTAGGGAGAGGGCCACTCACCCCTTATATGTACAGTGTATGTGTAGGGAGAGGGCCACTCACCCCTTATATGTACAGTGTATGGGTAGGGAGAGGGCCACTCACCCCTTATATGTACAGTGTATGGGTAGGGAGAGGGCCACTCAAAACAAGCGTTTAGAGGCTATTGTAGCACTAATGTATAAGTTTCTCTCATCTCTGAGTTTCCACAGTAAAAGACTCATTAAAGTCTCTTTAGAATCGCGGCGGTGTGTCTATCACAGTTAATTATATTTTATCCTTCAATTTTGATTTTCAATTAAGTCACAACATTTCATAAATATCGTCAAGGATGTTTATGAATTGAGTCCTCTATTCTACAAAACAATTATCTAGTCGTATTTAGATATCAAGGCCAGCATTTGATTAAAGTGTGAACGCATTTTTTTTTGTCTCAATTGCCGCTGTTTCTTAACTCCCATGCCACCCATTAACGACAGATTTGTTTGTTGATTTAAAGCTTCCGTCAATTTGGTTGGTTAAAAATCTTAAGTTATGGAACATGGTGGTTTGAACTTTCATTACCGACGTTGGTCCGTGATGTGGTACCAGTATCGTTACTTAGAACTAATTAAAATCCAATACAATATTGGACACATTATAGAAAAATATTTGGTTATAGAATTTTGACCTAGTAGTGATATCATAGCACATATCAATTAGCCAAACTGTCACCTCCAAAAAAATTCCTATCCCGTCTGATTCGTTACAAAGCGACGTTCATCACAGTACTCTGTTATACATATGTTGTAAAAAGAAAACTCTCGTTAGTTAGTTTTCAAATGTCAGAAAAAACCTCTCACCAAAGCAATTTTCTCTTTTAAGTTTGGAAATTAATTTATTCGAGTTATAAAAACACGATAAGGATAAGTCACTCGTTGTAGAATCTCTGTTTAACGAGAAAGCAATACAATTAATGAGAAGGGGAGAGAAGGGGAGAGAGGGGGAGAGAAGGGGAGAGAGGGTCAGAGAAGGGGAGAAAAGGGGATAGAAGAGGAGAGAGGGGGAAAGAAGGGGAGAGAAAAGGGGAGAGAAGGGGTGAGGGGAGAGAAGGGGAGAGGGGGGAGAGAAGGGAAGAGAGGGGGAGAGAAGGGGAGAGAAGGGGATAGAAGATGAGAGAAGGGGATAGAAGGGGAGAGAAGGGGAGAGAGGGGGAGAGAAGAGAATTAAGAGGGAGAAGTGGGGTAATTGAGAACTTTTTAAAGGAGAGGAACATTAATGGAAACATAGGTTGGGGGAAATTAAAAACAAGAAAGAGGTGAGGGAAGGGGATAGAGGGGGAGGGAAGGACGACGACCGGAAAGAGAGAGACTATGAAATGGGTTCAGAGAAGCACAGGAAAAACTTGTGCGGTTAATTCAAACACTCTTATTTAACATAAAAAAGAATATCTTATAAATACCATCATAACTTAAGAGAGAATATAAAATGAATGGCAAGGAAAGAAGACGATGAGGTAGATGGAGGCGGTGAAATAGATTTAACACTGGTCGAATTTGTTGTAAAAGATCAGTAAAAAGTTAATAGTACTTCATGGTATCATGGTTTATCAAAGGTATGGGATATTAAACCAGATTGAAGGTAACTATTAAACTGATAATTGTTTTCTATTTTTTTTTAAAGGTGATAGGTGGATATCGACATCTATTTTGGATGATTGACCGTAAACACTTCCCAGAGGACTATGAACCCCCGACCAACTTTCAAATGTTTGTACGTATCAGATCATGTGCAACAGGCTACAATTTCATTTCAGATATATATTGCTTATTCTTCTATTTTTTTTTAACAATACCAGGATTATCCGATTCTATGTCGTTGAATTATCACCAAATCTTTAGTGTCTGTTTACATATACTTTGTCTGCTAACAAATATATATAATATATATATTATAAAAGCAGAAAAATGATCCTTACGAACTTAGAAATATTATGAAAAGAAAAATTCTCAACAGCTAGTCTTTAGTACTTTCATCTCTTCTAGGAGATTCTTCAGACTGTTTATTTATAGCGAGATTCCTTGATGAATTTTGACGTGATGCATATAATAAATATATATATCACTATGATTGTTAACATTTATCACGCGGTTAGTTTTGAGATGCCATAGACTACCTGTTCTTGTCAATGTGACGCTTGAAACGTCACGTTTGTTTTTAATTCGATCGCTCCAATGACTATTTTGGAAATAATGTTCCGTCAATGTCGTGTCAGTGACGATAGATAGGGGATACTCTTTGTTTATTGATGACTAAATAGAGAGTATTGTTTATTGATGACTAAATAGAGAGTATTGTTTATTGATGACTAAATGGAGGGTATTGCTTTTTGCTCTACGAATAAAAGTTATATTTAACGAACTTATGTTTTTTATACGAGTGCGCTGAGGTACTGCAAGAACATATTTCTTTCACAACAGTTTAAGTGGCGTAATAATACCTGACATATCAAACTGGATATAATCTTCTCAATGACATGAACATGTATATATTGCAATCTCTTATTTATGACTTAAATTTTAAACAAAAATGAATGGCTAGATTCGTGCTTTACTTTGTCTTTCAGGGATTTACTCGAGTACACGAGATATATATTTATAAAAAAAACATCGTCAAAGTCATGATCAGGTAATACACAAGTCATGAAAGTGCATATATCGTCTGCAATCCAACTCATTTCTACATGTCAGGTTTTGATTGAGGTTTTGTTCGCACACTCTATCTATCATCAACCTTTAAGGTGGTGTCACCTGTGTGTGTTACGTTGATCTTTGTCCCACATTGTATATTTTCAGATGTACGAAATGTACTTCCACCTGGCCGTGGCCTACCAACACATCGGTAAACATAAACAAGCGATTACCGAGCTCACCAACGCCATAGATATAGTCTCAATACCAAAGGTAAGCAAACCTCACCAACAGGTGATAATAGGTAACAGCCTAGCCCATTTCCTCCCAGAGTATATCGCAGTCCTCTCCATTCATTTCAAGGACATTATGTCATACAATTTTGATTTGATTTTTTGACATCTTCTTATGTTGAATACAACGATGGTATATTCAGTTTTAGATAAATATAGGTTCTGTGTTTTCATAAAAAAGGGAAAAACATTGCGTCCGAGTCGAGTAATCATCCACCGTGTATTTTTGTTTTCTATTTGTTTTTACCCCACGTGATGTGTTGTTTACAAGTTCATTGACTTGGATGATGCAGACTGGACTGGTTTAGAGAACAGGAGATCGTTCACAATCATTACCCGACATATTTATTAGTTTTCCGAAACAAAAATATTTTTAGAGAACAATTAAAAAATTGTATCTGTGTTACTTACCGCACATGGTATCGTATGCATGTTGTCGTATATGAGGAAAGGACGTAGCGCAAGAAGGCCTTGCAGATGTTGACCCGAACACACTAAATTCATAGATCCAATCTGTAGTTTGTTATACATAAGGATATCAAAGGTCACCGAGCTCACTAAAGATATAGCTTATATACCAAAGGTTCAGCTCTTGTTTGTTTTTGTTGTAGAATGGTTGTTTAGCCGGCTGTCTGACCAGCTATGTGTGTTTTTGTTTTAGAATGGTTGTTTAGCCGGCTGTCTGACCCACTCCGGTGTGTTTTTGTTGTAGAATGGTTGCTTAGCCGAACGTCTGACCAACCCCTGTGTGTTTTTGTTGTAGAATGGTTGTGTAGCCGGCTGTCTGACCAGCTCCTGTGTGTTTTTGTTGTAGAATGGTTGTTAAGCCGGCTGTCTGACCAACTCCTGTGTGTTTTTGTTGTAGAATGGTTGTGTAGCCGGCTGTCTGACCAACTCCGGTGTGTTTTTGTTGTAGAATGGTTGTTTAGCCGGCTGTCTGCCCAACTCCTGTGTGTTTTTGTTGTAGAATGGTTGTGTAGCCGGTTGTCTGACCAACTCCGGTGTGTTTTTGTTGTAGAATGGTTGTTCAGCCTGCTGTCTGACCAACTCCGGTGTGTTTTTGTTGTGGAATGGTTGTTCAGCCGGCTGTCTGACCAACTCCGGTGTGTTTTTGTTGTAGAATGGTTGTTCAGCCGGCTGTCTGACCAGCTCCGGTGTGTTTTTGTTGTAGAATGGTTGTTCAGCCGGCTGTCTGACCAGCTCCTGTGTGTTTTTGTTGTAGAATGGTTGGTAAGCCGGCTGTCTGACCAACTCCTGTGTGTTTTTGTTGTAGAATGGTTGTTTAGCCGGCTGTCTGACCAACTCCTGTTTGATGACACCAGTTTACGCACGGCGAGCGTTCGCCAACGCAAAGTCAGGTAGGGTAGAGAGGACCTCTCTAGTATCACCAATCGATTAAAATTCGATCTGTTCATATAACAAATAAATAAAAAAGCAAAGAAAATTAATACAAAAAGAACTAACGTAGACTTTAAAAAACCCCATTTGTGCTGCATAAGTCCTAGCTAATAGTTGTTATACTTATCTCCCTTTGCTTATCTCCCTTTAAACGGTCAAGCTAGCATATTGCTGCATAATGACTGCATGTAACGTTTTAGTGAAATTGTGTTTCCATTTGCTTTTCACCTTACCTTACAACTATCAATGAATGTATATTGTTTAGAAATAAGATACATGTTTCAAAAACGTTATTATGAAGACTTTTAAAGAAATGAATTAATTCTCTTCTGTAGGGAATATGGTTTCGGCTATGCGGGATGCTGAGAAGACTGTCGTACTAGACAGCATAAACCCTGTGAGTATACACCATCAACTTCTGTCATCAAACCTCTTTATGTTGCTACGGTTGTACAAAATAATTGATCCTTTAAATCATGAAAGGGGATTGGTTATATATATTATAAGGAGAATTAAACGAAGGAAAATGTGATCAGAGGATCGTAAAAATCATATCTTGATATTCTGTTTTATTAATAATGATAAATGAAAACAAATACCCACAGCAACAAGAACGAAAAATGGGTAAGCGTTTTCTGCTTTATCAACGACACCTAGCTTGTAAATCTAGGTCAACTTCCAAGTTTTAGTCACGTCCTTATAGTGGGAACCATTGGAAAATTTCCAAACGAGATCGTGATGGTGACCATTTAACCTGACGATAGTGTTAAACAATATGCATCTCTCGAAACAATGTGTGTACGTTTGCACGCAGCAGTCGACATCTAACACAGAATAACGTAAACAGGGATATTACTATCAAGGAAGGGAACATTCATTATTGGGCACATGTTGTTCCCGTTGATAGGCCAACAGCTGCTTTGAAACCTTTCGAGAGTCACAATACTATTCTAAACATGATTCGATGGTACTTAGGATAGTAGTAAGACGTATGGATACTGGCGTAGTTGAGCAACTAACTGAATCAGGGATGAATTTATGTTTATAAAGAGTCTTCTGAAGTTGCAGAGTAAACAAACCAGGTCGGGTCCGTATCATTATCATCAACTAGTATCTAGTATTCGAAAAGATTAGAATATTGAGGTATCATTATGTAATATTTGGTCTTTCAGGAATTGTAAACTGTATAAGGAGTTTCATTGGTTTTCAAACAAGTTTTTTCCCTTTCTCAAGCAGGAAGTACAGCAGCGTTTGCAGAGTGGGTCAAGTTACATACATTGGATGATTTGTCTCCCTATATAATCATATGCTTCTGTAAGTCGATGGGTGTGATTTGGACACCGGAGACAAAAGCTACAGACTTGTATTTTCAATATAACCGTTGTCTAAAGTACAACTAGAGCAAATAAAGCAGGCAGTGGAGTGTGGTTTGGACCTCAGAGTCAAGAAATATTTACCTGTGTTTTCAATATTACTATTGTTTGAAATACAACAAGAGTAAACCAACTAATATGTCTTGTGTGACCCTTTCAGGACGTGTACTGCATACGGGCCCTTGTCTATAGCACCAAAACCTACGAGAAACATGTAAGTAACATTTCCATTCTTTATGAATATTTTGGCAAATAACTGAAGATGCAGTGTTATCCACATAGGTATTATAAAAGTAAACAGTTGCTGTTCTTGATTAAGAAAAAAAAAAAAAAGATTTTTTATATATTCTTATAAAGGCTAAATAAATGTATTTATACATGCATCACACAAAATCAAAATAATCGTATGAGAAATACAAGTATTAGAAAAAGACATATCGACCATCTAAAGACTATACATACACTAGCGATGTGTATTAAGAAAGGACAACTCGAGCATCCAAAAACACTATGCGTTTTCATTTTTGCAGGCTAAAAAAGATCTAGAGCTTGCCCTGCGTTTAAACCCGACTCACAGTTGTTCGCTTATGCTATTGAAATCATTGAACCAGCCAGAGGTATGTCAGTCTGTAGAAATACATCATCGGCTGTATGAAAGACAGTAAAATGTTGAAAGGAGAAATACCTTCCCCTAGATTACTCATTTATATCAATGGTGGTTAATAAACTTAAATTTAAGCTGTTGTTAGAGAACTAAGATGATTTTACTGTTTCCTTCATAATTTGGAAATGGTAATCCTTTTTTATCAGAGTATATCTATATATGTTACAAACGTAATCATAATATAGTGTTGCAGATTTCAGACCATATATCACGCTAATCCGTATTGAAAATGTGTCGATGTTATTTATCCTTGTAACCGGCGTCTCAAATATCACTTACTTAGAGGATAAACACATCCGCTTGTGCATTACGAACGTTCGAAGATTCCTTGTAAAATATTTGTATCATTTGTGAATTTTTTCTTTTCCGTTATATTCTATTCGCTATTTGCAGTGTTAAGCGAAATGTATTCCCTCTCGAATTTGCAGTTCAGAAAACATAATAATTTGACGTTTCGAAATAAACGTGCTATGTTGTTTTCGTTTACACGATAAATTCGTGTTACTATTTTCGTCAGTTAAAAAAATATGTTGTGTTATTTTTGCGGGATCCGTTTTGTTCCAAACTACCAATTAAAATGTCTACCTTCAAACACAAACACCCTTTAATGTACATTAGATTGTTCATTGCTATTCTATGTTGACTTTAAAACGCCATACTTTGTTTTTTCTTTGATCCTCTGTTGCTTATATAACTGTGATAAAAAAATCACAATTCCTTTTTAACGACCCGTATCATATAACCCATTTCAATTTTTATCAAGATATCAGCGTTTCACCACCTTCAGGAGGTAAATTCCACAGATATCCAACTTAATTTTGAGAGTGTTTTTTCCTTCTTTACACATGACAAATCACCACCAAAGATTTCTGTTCTGCACACGATTTGTGTTTGGTGTTTATACGGATACAAATGATTTGAAATTCATCAGGGTGTAATGAATACCAAGCGATCACATGCAACCCCATGGATCATGTTATCTACAACACAGTTTATGTAGATGTTTATGTGTGTTTGGGGGTTTGGCGTCCATTCAACAGCTAAGGGCGTCTGGATACGGGTCCCCAGGGATACACCGCCAAAAAAGAAAGGGTAGGGAAGAGAGAAAAGAAAAATCCTGTATGCTTCTAGTTGTAAAGATTGTTTATCTTATTCGTTTGGTATTTCCACTGTTTTTGCATGCGTTTGTAAACCTCCGTTTGGTACTGTGCACGTGTTGTTTTGTCTGTGATTATCTAGTAGACGTGGTACTAACACTATGTATTTTCATATCACAAGGCGGATACAAATGATGACATATATACTAAAAGGATATACATGTAATATCATACATATAAAGCATAGATAAATACATACAGTATTGTGAGGCCGACAGAAGGTTGAAGTATTAACGAATTCTGTCAAACGAGTAAAACGCGTTAGTTTAATGTTCTACTTACTCATTTCACGTCGTCAATTATTGTTTTTATTAACGGGATACTAAGGTGCTGTTAAATATATAAGTTCAGAAAACATGGTAAGTTCTTGAAGTTATAACTGAAGGATCTTAAACAAGTTTCCATTGAGTATGATTTTTATAACAGAAGATTCAGCGAGTTTGAAGAAAATCAGATGGAATGAAAAGGAATTTAAAATTGTTTTACGATAAACACTCTACTAACACAAATACTCTTATCAAACCATGCATAATTATACGTTGAAAATATGAAGCATTAAAAAGATATATATGAAAATATCCAATTTTCGTGCCCTTTTTATGTGTTAATGATTTATTTACATGAATGTAATTTAAATGGTACCTAAGTATACAAATAAATTTTCTATCCTTACTTATACATTTTATTAAGTGTATATTAACTTAATGGCAATATTAAGCATTATAAACTGATGATGATTTTGTAAGATACATGGGGATGCATATATTGCTTATGCAATTTTTGTTTCTTGCAATGAGACCTCAAGGCAAATGAAATAATTCATATATTAATTACATAGTCAAGGTGCATGAGTGCTTGGTATCATTCCAATATTTTTCGTTCGGTTACTTTTAGATTATGAGGCATGGTGCTGATCCCAATTCCTATATGAATGTGAACAGTTTCGCTCATCCTTGTGTGACCGAGTTCTTCGATAAGTAAGTAAGCTAAGATATAGTAATATTTGGTGGTTGGGTAATGTCTCGGACATGCTAACAGTTTTCTATATAACTACAAAAGGAAGATTCTGTTTGAAATATGCGAGCTGGAAAAAAAGAAATGACGATTAAACATTGTTTTAATAACTTGCTGTATTACATACCTACCCAGGCAGATCGTATTATTTTCTTTTTTCTTTTTTTAACAACTGTTTAGGATGTGGTACGAACTCATTTTGCCCCACACACTTACCTAGGTACATCGTATTGTTTTATTTTGTATTATTCAACTATTTAGGATGTTGTTTGGACTCAGTGTGCCCCACACACTTACCCATGTAGACCTGACGCCTGACAAACCAAGCAAGACATCAATGGGTAAGCGTTTATGCTCAAGAGCTGTAAGAATATTTTCACTCTTAATATGTCATCCCCTCAAAAAGACAAATCCTAATTTCGGTAGTTTACGTTTTTCATCAATAATTCGTAAGTGTCTGTTACTGCTTTCGCGTTCATATAACAATATTCATTGTATAACGAGAGTATAACCCTGTTTATCGTCAGGGTTTGAATCTATCGATGTTGTAGGTGTATTCCACATTTTTCTCTAACTCGTTAAATCAAAAACTTATCATTATATGAAATCACCAACCTATATTTTTAATTTTCTTTAAAAAAATAAGTTTCATTCGATTAATCTTAAATTATTTGTAGCAAAACAAGACTATAACTAATCTTTGTAAACCGACGCCTCAGCCATGACAAGTTTTGTTAATGGACGAGTACAACTAAACGTATTTAATGTAAAGGTTGTTTTCATGAACTTGAGCGCATTGTCCATTATTTCCCAAAACTATTTACACATTAGGACAAAACCAAATTCAAGTTTGATACGAAAGCAGGGGAAGGTGGAAATTTGTTTCACAGACGATTCCAAGAGTTAAATAATTTTACTTTCGAGCTACGAATCACACGCTTTATGTATTTAATTATAACCACAGATACCTCTTTGTTTCCCGTTCTCAGAAAATGAAGCCCAAAATCGGACCAAGGATTCCCGCCCTTCTTCGAGTCGTTCCAAGGTGGAACCGTTTCGCTGTGGAACCCCTGTGTCGGAGCAAAACAAGAGCTCTCTGAGACGCCGGAAAGACTATGGCGCCGCCCTTCAGAAACACATTTCTCGGCCTAAAACATCAGCAGATTTCTTCGGTAACCTACTGGCGATTTGTATGTTAAAGTATACAACATTCTCATTGTATCGATAACATTCAAATCAAATGATTGTCTTCTTATTCAGATAACTGTTCATACCTTCCCTGGAAATTTTGTATGCATAACTTTTATTTTTAAAACTACATATTAGTCAGCTTGAACAAAGCGAGGTACTGCAGTTATATGATTGGTGTGCTAGGCTTTAGTCGTAATATGCATGTATTTTGAGAGCCATTTAATTGAATAAAATATAAAGTGTCTATTTTTATAGTTTTTCCTGATAAACTATGTACATAGCTTTACATTTATATCTGTTCAGTGAGTATATTGCTTGTTCTTGTTATTTCTAACTTCTTTAATGGAGGTTATTCAAGGAAACATCGTAATGCTTTAGTTACGTAAATGTTTTGGAGGCTGTCGGCCACGTTGTGGAATAGCTTACCATCTGCTATTATAAAGTAAAATAACCTTACCATATTCAAGGACATAAAAACTCACCACTTCACGTCTGCATTTTAGGCTCTTTGCACATACGTCATGTGCATACCACACTTCATTTATTCATTTATGTGCACATTGTGATGATTATCTTCTTGCTTAATGTGAAATGGTGATTTGTTTGCCATTTTTTTAACAATCATATAACTAGCACTACCATCCATATGTTGTAAAGCGCCTTAGAGTAATTTTACAAATTAAATAGGGCGCTTTATAAATTATGTATATTGTCATTATTATTATTATTTCTTAGGCAGTTATGCATAAACAAATCTTGTTAATCGTTTTAACAGCTAATTTTGAAAAGGAAAGACGATTGAAGGCAGTTCAAGACGCCATTGAACGGAGAGCAGCATCCGCTGACGGTATGTCACGTGTTCAGACTCCATCAACGAAAATCTCGCGTTCAACGAGAGTGCCACAAGCAACAAAGACAACAAACTTTGAACCTCAGCTGAAAGCTGACAAACGCAATAGAGAAAACGAGGAGTTTGAGAGCAACAACAAAAAGAATGCATTTATAATGAATATGCCGACATCGTATACAATACCCGTAAGTATGACAGTATACATTACATTACATGACAGCCATATTGATTGATGTTTAGTTTTTAACATGAATCACCAAAACATTAGCTCAAAGGAGTATAATACAGCGATGGATGTTCTGGTAAAAAATAATCATGTTTCCCAACTACAAATAAAATAATAGTAAATGGAGGATATATGTTAATCTGAGTAAAATGTAGATAATTGCTTTACAAAGTAAGCAGCAGATTGAATTGATTGAAATCGGCATTAAATTCAATGATGTCAAAATAAATAATCCCCTTTTTTTACTGGCCTGCTGCAAATCACTGCATGATTGCTGAGAGACACTCGTACATCAATGCATTAATGCCCTTTTTCCTCTTGCACTTCTAAGGGACTAAGATCGGAAAGTTTGATCTGTTATCGCACTGAAAACACATGGAAAAAACAATAATGTTCTTTCACAGATCTACTTTTTCCTTTATGTGATGTCTCTGTAGGTACAATGATAAGAACTTGATGGGTAAGTTTTAGACAACATGCTTAAATGACCATCGAGTAACCCCATAATCTCAGGACATATTTTTATTTAGATTTAACTAAAGTGCTCTATTTTTATATTGGGGTTAAGACAACATATCCCCTAATATTGTAGAACGTTACAGCCTCTAGGAGTGACAGAAGTGAGCCGATAATTTGTGATCATAGACGACATTTACACAAGCTTCATCTTTTCATGTGATGTTTTTTTTTTTTTTTTTTTTTTACAGGTTTTTCNAAATGCTTTTTTTTCCTCTTGCACTCCTAAGGGACTTCGAGATCGGAAAGTTTGATCTGTTTTCGCAATGAAATCTTTTCAGGTTTTTCAGTCCACAAATATCAAAGAAGCGCCTAGAATGTATTATAAGTAAGTATTTTTTTCGATATTTCATATAAGTTCGTTATAACAAGATATTCCCAATATTTTTAAAAACCCTTTTAGAATCTTTTTAGAATTTTACGTTAAAGCTATGTTAAGAATAGAAAACATACAAAAGCAATTAAACGCCGATTGACAAACAAACAAACAAATGTTCTACGAAGGAAGTGAACTTTTCGTTGCTTGCACAATGCTTCCTATTGTCCTTGATAGAGTTAAAATAATTGTATATTTATAAGTTTATCAATTTGCTACATTATGAATAAATTCACTATCAAATGTTAGTTCCTTATTGTCGAAAGTTTTCTTAAGATATAGAGATTCAAAAATAAAATCACAATTTGTTTGCGTGTTTCAGACCTTGGAAAGGCGACAGATTACCTGTTGTTGAGCTGATTAAGCGACAAACTACACCTGTGTTTAAATAGATGGTCTTCGTAATACTCCATCAATATGTAAAAATAACTATCTATAAATTATATGATACGACATTGTTCATCCAATTCATTCAAATCGAAGATCTTGATTTTCGGATGCCTGTTTTAGAGTGTGTTATGGTAATATCTGTTACATTCATTCCGATATACTTTTAGGATTTAAAATAACGGTTCTTTTGTTAATTTATCAATGAACTTTAGTCGGATAGAATAAAAAGAAAACGCCACACTCTCTAGCTGTTCTGTTGTTATATATTGACATATATTTTAATACGTTGTTTATGTAATTGTCGTCCCAAATAAATCATAACTAGTCAAACAAAACTCGTTTTGAATTATTTGTCTGAATATTTTCCTTGTTTATAATCTATGAATGTGTCAGACGTCTGTCTGCTACTAGAACATCTAAACGGTATTGTAATGTGTCATGCAAGGAGCTTTCTTAGATTTTGACTGGAAAACAATAGCGATAATAATGTTTGAATCGTAGGAGTGCGCTCCCTTTTTATACCTAGATAAACCGATTTTAGCATTTTAAATTTAAATTGTTGACGGTCAATTATTAAAGTTTTTCATCTGAAAATTCAGAAAGTCTTGCCAAAGATCATTCCAAGGAAAAGTTATATTACTCTAGCTATTTCATAAATTGCATCTAAATTCATCGCAGAATATCATGTTAAAAGAGATCTAGGTAAGGGTTATTTTGTCAAAGTTCGTCAAACAAGAAATTGAATTTCAGGTAAACTCGGAAATATGGAACAGCTAATGTGACTTTATGTGTTTTGTCGCTCCATTGCACAAACATCCAGCCATGTCACAATATGATGTCCGATTTTAGCGCTGGAGCGGACTGTGATATTAGTATCACGTATTTTTTATGCATCAGTTTTGTAATTACACCATCACGTAACGAAATGTTCGATATAACTAAAAATATGATTTGTACTTCAATGTAAAAAAATAAAAAAGGAACACAAACAAAGCCAGCGATCTGTAACAATTTATTTAATGAACCATAAACAAACCAAATGTTAAAACAAATTCATTCAAATACCGTCGTTTGTATTTTTATTGATATTTAACTTTACAAATCTACACAGTTCTGATATTCCATTTCATATTCAAGAGCTGCTTGTGATATTCAAATTTACATTTCAGAGTTGATAATATTCAAATGCAGTTCTATGCTGTTTATGATATTTTTACACTCTCATGTTATTTCTTATATTCAACTTCAACTTACAGGTTTTGCTATTTCTGATGTTTTGATATCATGTACTGGTTTTGATATTTAACATTACCTTGATATGCTGTTTAGGATAATCAATTCCATATTAAGTTACTATTATTTAACTTTACCTTGATATGCTGTTTAGGATAGTCAATAATCAATAAGTTACTATTATTTCATTTTTTCTAACTTTTCTATGCTGTATCTCATACTCATCTTTACGCCCCTTTGTTGCGTTGTAAGTATCTTCACCTTCATACTTTTTTTCTTTTTCTTGAGATATATGAAATTTGATTTTAATGTTGTTGGTTCTGGTATTTTACTACATTTATGTGCCTTTTCTTATATTTAACTTTACAATTTAGGCTGTAACTGGTGTTCCACTTTACGCCGCTGTAATATTTATGATATTCAACTTTACAATTTAGGCTGTAACTGATGTTCAACTTTATGCTTCTGTAATATTTCTGATATTCAACTTTACACCCCAGTTGTGTTTCTGATATTCAACTTGACGCTTCTGTAGTGTTTCTGGTATTCAGCTTTACACCCCAGTTGTGTTTCTGATATTCAACTTGACGCTTCTGTAGTGTTTCTGGTATTCAACATTATTCTTCTGTAGTAATTGCAGTAGTCAGTTGGATACTTATGAGCTGTTAATGATGTTCAACTTTACATTTTTGTTCTCTTTGTGATAGTAAATACTGCGAATTCATGCTGCTACTTCATTTCACGTCTATTATTTATTTTCAACTTTTCGTCATCTGGTATTCATATTTACAATTGTATGCTGTTTCTGATATGCAGGTTTTGCATTTCTACTGTATTTTGATAACATTTACTACGAATTCCATATTCATGAAAAGTACATAGACATATTTGCATATTGTTAAAGCGATTTTGTTCATTCGGATATCTTCGTGAAAGAACTATTCCGAATACAAATGTATCGCCGTAGTATAAGGTATTCTATGTTTATAAAACAAGTTTAACGAACATTAAAAGTCAAACTTTTAGTTTTATTTAAATTCAATTTCAACAATAAAACAACATCATCTTAAATTTATGTTTTCATACGCTTTTATACAGCAATGTCTGAATATATATATTATGCCTCTTACCGAATAAGCTTGAAATATATTGTTAATACAATGTGTCTACTTTTAGTTTTCTTTAAGGTAAAGACAGCGAGATATGTATCAAATACATAATTAATTTTACCCTGTTAAAAGTGATATTTACACATACGCGTATACGAGTATGGACCCTGGAATACACTGGAATGTATTTACACAAACTCTTTCAATTATTCTGAATATCGGATAATAAAGATAACATGTGGTGCAAGTAATATTGTTTACTTTTGTCTGAAGTGACTGGTCAATTATACTATAGAAGAACTGGCCCCAGATGTGTACTGTCAGAGAAAAATGTCAGATTGTTTCAACCCTCCGAGATAATCTCCCGTATCCAATCGTGGTATGACGTCACTCGCGTGAGAACACTGGGATATCCCTTCCGGTTGCACTCATCTGACCCCCATGACACCACGCCAACCAGGTAGAAGTTCCCTTCGTATTTACAAGACATAGGACTACCAGAGTCACCCTGAAAATAGAGAAAAATATTACAATGTAAACATTTTGTAATGTTGGGATATGTTAGGTTCATTTATAGGATAAGATCATTTGTGAAGCAGAGCAATGCGCGTTCATGCAAAATATATCTTTAATCTAAAAAAATAGACTTCTTTTTAATCAAATTTCAGAGATAAGATTAAATAAGCGCCAGTGATATTGCTTAGATTTTACAACATTATTAAATAACATAGAAAATAAGCTATAATGTTAGCACACAGGGGCAACATCCAACCTCAAAATAGACTGAAGCCTCAAAGCACAACGATATCAAAGTTCAAACTCAGCACACTTGAAAAAACATCAAAACGAAAAATACAACACAACATTTAAAATTAAACTTAACATTCGAAATAGACTATGACATCAACACACAGGAAAATATCCCATCAAATATAAAATAAAAAAAATGACTAGCGTCAACACAAATGGACAATATATAACTCCAACTCAACACATAGCGACTACATTGGACTCAAAATAGGCTATAGCATCACATACAGTGATGACATCAAAACTGAATTTGTGTTAAAAGTCAACAACAAGAACACAGGAGACACCAACTTAAAGGAAAGATATAATTAATCAGCATAAAAATCGGCGTCGAACCCATATTCGCTGATGTTTGCGTCATCGTATGTGACGCTGGATCATCATTTATCCGTTTTAATGTTTACACTCACCAGGCAAGGCCCCTTTGTTCCATCTCCAAAGCAGACCATGTCGTTGTCAATCTCTCTCTTCCAGGACTTGCTGCACTCTTCAGCACTGCTTACGTGACCTTTGACCTGTTGTAACTTTGTCACCTCCCCTGTACCTGTAACCCGTGGTTACCATTGTTTAAAAACAGACAAATTGTTATATCTACTGACTCAGCAATGAAACAGTCCCTAATCAAAACTTATATAGCGATGACTGAAAAATACCATTAAAAATGTATGCTGTTAATAAAGTGCAAAATTATACCATATAATTCCCACAACTTCACTAATTCATATATATTGTGTAGTTTTTTGTTTTTAAATTTAATTTGACTTCGCTTTTGATTTATTTATTTCCTTTTGTCTTGAGATTTTTTGCTCTTGTTATATGTAAACTTCTTTGAGTTAATTGTGTAAGTGCATATAATCTGGACTGAAACCTTTCTAATCGCTAACATATACATCGATGATGCTTTTATTTACCTCTAGTCTCTCCCCATCCTGTGACGTAACATTCCCCGAATCGTTCTACGTCATAAAGACTAATGTGGTTATCAGCATCAACATTGTCAAATCCAGCGTCCCTTCGGATCCTCCACATGTATTCAGAAAGTTCCGGAAAGCCCTCCCTCAATGCTTCCTCCCTGATCAGTTCCTCCTCTGTTTCTCGTTCTAACTCTTCCTCCTCCCGACGTTTACTGATAGCGTTGGCTGAGGGGAAACGTGGGTCCCCGTGGGTGGGGAGACAGATAGGTCGTGTATATGGCGAGTTCATATCTACTGCTTCAGACAACTCAACCAAGGCGATGTCGTGACGGTAGTGGTGATGGGTAGGGAGGGTTTTGTTAAGGGTCAAGCCCTCAGAATCCTTCTGGTAGTAGGGATGCTGAAAGACAATGATTTGTTAATAAATATCAATCTGAAAGCCCTATTAAAATATTCTTTGGTCTTTCTTTACCAAAGGAAACATTTACATTTTAATTGTTTATAGCACAAAAAGTTTTCAGAATTTTGTTTTATCGTCTCACCTACTCTTTTGTCAAATACATCACATATCACATTAAAAATGTTTTTTTTTTGGGAAGGCTACAGAACAGAGCACAACTAATACTTTTTCGGCGTTATGAAAGGTTAGTGGACAATTTAAACATTTAAACAGTGTAGTTAGCGTCTCGAGTAGAAAACCCGAGATAAATAGTGTTTTAATCAACCAAACGTCTGTATCAAGGAAATACGGATACTTATACCAGGTTTTGGTGAAATGGATTATATCTGAGATATAGACCTTATTAGCCATGGAGGTTCGGATATAACTGCTGTGAAAAGGGAACTCTCCAATGGTGATTATTTTGAAATCAAAGTCATCCCGTTTGCCATAAAGATTGTTAGTGATGTGATTATAAGTATCATGCAGTACGTAAATGTCATGGAGTTTGGCAATAAGATGACTTTAATAAGATTTTATCAGTAAGTATCAGAGCTTTGAAGCAAGGTGACCCTTCTGGTCTTATAGAAAGTTTAATCAAGGAGTAGTAATGTGATTGATATTGAGAAAAAGTCAGTTAATATCCTGGAGTTCTATATCGAGGAAAACATTATCTCATGCCATTGAGGTTGGAACTAAGATGACCTTATAATTATGCTGAAGGTAAATGTCAATAAGTTGATTATAATGTGACCAATACTGTGAAACTGTCGTAAAAACTTGTAAATATTGGTAGTAAGATGATGGCAATAGGTGAAAAGGAAAGATGACCAGTTCTATTATACTTTAGGTAAATGTCAAAGCATATGGTAGACCTTTCAACGTTATTGCCTCAATGTGGACACACTGTAAATATCAAGACATGAACTTATCAGAGAGAAATTTGTGGAGATTTGAATTCAAAGACCTTTACAATAGAAAAATTATGAAAGAAGTCCTTGAGATTCTCGCTTTTCCAGCACAAATAATCAATATATCTGACCATGAAGTAAACATGTGGACATGTGACTGATCTCGCCCATCAAGTGAGACCAATCATTTGGGTGAGAAAGAATAAGAATTGTTAGAGTTTCTTCATCCTTTGAGGATGCCTCTATCACACTGTAATTATACGTATATATTGGAATGCATACACACCTTGATAATTTGTTTAATTGAGATGTCCCTCCTGTGCTGGTCCCTCCCGGTGATGTCGTGGACTCCAACGCTCACCCTCCAATGTGAGACCGCATTGAATTGTCTGTATAACATAGTTCAGAAGATATTTTAAAACAGTCGGAATGACTGCACAAAGAAATGAAATATCAACATCATATTTGTTTTTCAAGATGTATAAATGTAGATATTCAAAATTATCCAAACACATTGAAAAAAAAAAAAATAAGGAAATAAAACCATTTCTACTAAGACTATTGGACACAAGCATTAATCAAATTAAAAAATGTTTGCGAAAATTTAATGATTAACACTACTTAGCATCAATTAAAAGCTTTAGATTAATTGCACAATTATTGAAATCCAAATTAGCTCTATAGACCAGATACTGAAAATAAAGCCATGCTATATCCTTACCGTTTAAAACAGTGAGCGGCGGTGACAATCCAATGATCATTAATAAGGGCGCCACCACAAAGATAGGCGCCATTCATATACCGGAAGGCGACTTGCCAGGGCCACGCCCCTCGCTTGGAGACACTTCCGCCTATTATTCTCTTTACTCTTTGATTGAAAAATGGTAGTCCACAGTCCAACCCTGCCCAGAGAGATATGATAAATACATTACATAGAATCGTTGAGATGTCGAGAAAGTGTCATAATGACTCTTAAATGAACTTCCTGACATCTTAATTCAAAATGATCTTAAATATTGCAAATCAAGAACGCGCCATTTCCGGAATTTCTACTCACAAGTCCAGAATACAATTGTTTTATTATTTTTAGTCAAACACGCTATGATTTGAGTATTAAAAAAGCCAACACTTAATTTTTGATTCCATGCTATTAAAACTGATATATAATGATCAATAAATACCAACCTGTGTTGATAGCATTTGGAAATTCATAATCAGGGTCCTGTGGCTGATCACCCATAGGAAGTTCTTCGTTCACAAAGGGCAGGTCCTGTTCAGTACGGCCCTCGTCTAGAGGTAGTTCAGGGGCAAGGGGGAGATTATCCTGAGGAAGGTCGGGTAGTTTCTGTTCTGGCATTGAGGTCGAAGTGATCACGACGTCCTCCATTTTGACGGTGGTGGTACTCGGACTCGTTGTAGTGGTGGTTGTGGTGGTTGTAGTCGGAGCAGGGGTTGTGGTGGTTGTAGTCAGAGCAGGGGTTGTGGTGGTTGTAGTCGGAGCAGGGGTTGTGGTGGTTGTTGTACTAGTAGGACTTGTGGTAGTTGATGGTGGTTCTGTTGTCGTTGTTTTCTTTGATTGTTCCATTTGTTTTACTGCAAATATAGAAATAATTATTACTTTTTCACCGGTGAAATATAAGAAATTATCGATTTATTAAAAAATCATATTTCGAATACACTATTGATATTCTGCCATACTCGTGAAATACATATGGTATTCAACGGTAAACAATTAAAATTAATATCCTGTATATAACACCTGTAATACATCTTCATAAACTGTTACAGCGGACCCATTTTAATTGCCACTAACTGAGTCATTTATGTTAAAGGTTTATTCAGGTTCCTGTTAAAAGAGGCAATAGTTATAAAATCTGAGTATTCTATACATATATAAACTGAATAATTTTATAGAAGTTATTCGTGTATGTTTATTTTCGGTCCTATATACTCAACCCGAAAACCCTAGCATTTCCATACCGTAAAATATTCTTCTTTTACAGTAACTTAAACAGACACAGTAGCTATAAACGAGTGTGTCACGTTGGAATAAGTTAATATATGACGTCATACGCACCTCGTGTTACAGTCTACTGAATTAATTAGAAATTTATGTTTTCCCGTTTATAGAGGAAACCTGCTTCTACTGTTAAATGTCTATGTCCGGAACACGAAATTATATCTAATGTCTCAAATTAGCACTCGATTACTAGGAATAGGTAATACGTCAGTAATGATACAAAATTAATCGATTAATTAACACCTGGTTCATGAAACATTAAATCCCACTTGGTTAACATATATACACATGTATTACGTCAAACTTTTCGTATTTTATGCCGTATCTGGAAATCCGAAGTATTATATGAATATCAAACTTCGGTCAATTAAATACATAATGGCGCAGAAAATAAGTATACTTTTTTATAAATACATATATGGAAATTCCATTAAATATGCCGTTAGGTGGTTGTCTGTGGTTTGTGGGAGACTACGAATCATAATGGAAGATGCCCTAGATACTGGACAAGTCTGTCTTTCGTTGTGAATATATCCCAATATATCCTTATCATAGATCTATGTTTCCGTGGAGGAAATTACACGGCTCCACGTGAGATACTTCTCTATGATGAAGTCGCAATAGTGACGGAATATATCACGAGCTTTTTTCACACATTTCTTTAACTCTCAGTCGACGTCAGCCATGCTATTAATGTAGTCATGCAGGTTACAGGGAGTATTCTTAGCCTAACTCCTGGATCACTCCTTTTCTGAACACATCATAAAGAACCTATACGTAAACGGTTCTAAATAAGGATAATATACGTTGGGGGTAGCACACCTGCCCGGATGTGTTTGTACTGTACAGTTAGGAAATCCCACATCCCTAACACCGAACATCAGTATACAATACACGTCTATTTCAAATCTTCCGAACCTAGTTCATCGTCTCTCTGTAGGCATTGCACTTTTAAGCTTCACGTGTTGGCCCTGTAAGTTTAAGGCGATATACCCTTTTGATTTCGGCCTGTAGAATTCAGTGGAATGGAAATACTGGTTTATCGTTCCTGCAGAACTGGAAGGTTTTGGAGGGATTATTGTAGGGATATCGGGCTTTTGTCCCTGTACAATGTAGAAGTAAATTGTATTTTGGTGTCTTCAAGTTGTCGAGAACTTATGACGCGACTTATGTTGAGAGGTCCCCATAACGGAAAAGTTTTTAATGTCCTCCAAATTATTCATAACTTACCTAGATAATCCGGGGCACAGCAGTGGAAGCCTTCGGTAGCGCATAGAGGAATTCCCCACTTGTGGACAAACTTAAAGGCACACTCCTCCCTACACTCGCCAGCCAGGTAGGGACAAAGCTCCATCGGGAAGTCAACGGCATTGGCTGTATTATGGACAATAGACACATCACTATACCGTGAAAAATCCACAAAACCAGTTAACAAGATTTCAATCTGCCTATGAGAACAGCTCAATGAAGATAACAATGCCTGTTTAGACATTTTTTATTATTTTATTTTATTGGAACAGAAGCCTGAAGAGTCTTACACAAATGGTAACGAAGCCAGCACCGATGGTGATTACCTATGATCCTTTATTTTGTCTAGCAATTATTATATTTCCTGCTGCTTACTTCAAAGGTTCAATAAACAGTTAGTCGAGAAGATATAGAGGTACATGTATATAATGTACGTGTGATCCTTTTTATACGCATGAAAGAGAAAACGCACTGATATATCTTATTCACTACAAACTGCCCGCTTTTAGCGATTTATTTAAAGAACTGGGATAGAACAGATTTTGAAGTCTGTTTTCGACAGAGAAGATCTGAGAGATGTGAAGAACACAACCTGTTTCTCTTCGACTTATGTTTCCATTCTGTATTATTTTAGACATTTTTCAGGTTACAAAAAGAGACTTGCGTTATTTCTTTTTATTTCTTTTTTCATCACATTATTTTTCGATAGCTATCTATGTTAAATTCTTTTTGAGTAAAAATGTAATCCCCAAAACATTTTTTCTTTCCTGTTTTTGGAACATTGTCTATATAATGTAAACGCGCCAAGTAATCTCCTTAGTACATTAATTCGATAGCATCTATAAATAAAGCGTTCTGAAAGTATATATAACTTTATCTTCAGAGCGTGAAAAAGGTGAAGCGGTATAGTATAACCGGATATGACGTGGAATAAAACAATATTTTTACGCAAACGTGTACATTGCACTGATTATCAGTGTTAAAAATAGAAAAACAGGCGCCATACACTGCTCTTAAACTTTCCAAAAAATATCCAAATCTAAAACATACTGAAGCTTGGTGTTGGCTGATTATCGTTAATTAGTAACTAGGTATTTGTGAAGAGAAGGAATGTCTGAGCGCGTGAACCTAGAGCTTTGAGAGCCTGCATGCATTTCTCGGGCTTAATCAAATTTATTGGATCCAATCTTACGAATTAAGAAAGAATTTCAACGGTTTCGATTGTCGCCTGATAAAATTGTTTTAGAATGAACACTATGTCTGTTTGATAAAAATACCGGCAGTCAAGACATGTGTGACTGAATTACAGATTGGAACATTGTTAAAGTCCATCCATAACGATACATTCTTGTGATTTCTGTTATTATTAACTGCAGTACAATACATACGTACAATTTTTAGAATTCTTATTAAATTTGAGCTCGCTGGCGCTTAACATATTGCGCTAAGTTATTACCGCACTTATTGAAATTTCTGTATTTAGTTTTTTATTGCATGTCTTGTGGATGGGGTAATACATCAATGCGCTAAACTATTTAAATTCGTTAATACGCTAAAAATTAGTACTCTTACGGTATAATATGAAAAAAGGAAATGATGCAGCTTATTGTAAAGGTCATAGGACATTCTAAAGAAACCTGCAAACCGAATAGAAATTCGATAAAATTAAGAACAAAATTTCCACATGATACGTAGTCCGAAGCAACATTCCAGTAAATTATAAGATATATCAAGTAATATCTCATCTTTGTAATGGGTCGTAATATTTCTGATAAATTTGATTAAAATCGGCATGAAAATACTCATTTACCGATCGTTGGTTCGTTGCAGTCTACTAAAAATAAATGTTTTGGCTATTTACGGTGGCCACCACATAGTGTTATCAATCTATATCAGGTCTAGCTCTTGTATTTCTAGCATTCTTCCATGGTGTTCACCACATGCTAGGGAGCTAATACATGCCAGAACTGTATTCACCAAGCATTGGCAGCTTAACTGACATTGTCCTTAATCAGTGTCAAAGTATAAAAATCAAAATGTTATCGTTATACTGAATGAAGATAAACGTCATTTAGAATTGAAATCGTTCAATAACAAGAATTGTATACACCAAACATAATAGATTATTTATTTATCGTGTTAAAATTTCAATTTAAATATAAAGCTAACTAGACACTTTCTTGAATCAAGTGTGGCTCCTGTGGAATGGTGCTTATCTGTGTTCTAAACTTATCAACAACATACCGCCTACAAATTGCTACTTAACGAACTATAGACGAGGAATTTCATTCATAAAACCCCGTGAAACTCCGAGGACGAGTTAGTCAACCCTTAGATCAATGACTTCACCGACAGGTATCCAAATTTTCCATCATCAGCGCAATTTGCTAATATTACAAGGTCAATAAATGTGATACAGTCAGAACTTCATTGAAAAATTTGGAAATGTTTGTTTTACTCAAGGAATATAAACTTAGGGGAATGTTATTCTAGATTTTTAATCTTTAATACTTTATTTTCATACAAGTATTACTTAATAATATCATGTATAAATTAATTAAAGTAGAGACAAGATGCAAGTACATTTTTAGAGCCTACCTCATTTAAACTAAATCTGATAACATGTAGTGCAAATCGTGTATTACCGTTTTTTAATTATATAAAGACGAATTTCTTTCTCTTAATCAAAAGAGCAACCTATCAGTCTAGTATTTATAAAATTCCCTCAGCATTTGCCATAAGACATATTTTATACAAATATATATATGTATATATATTAAAAAAGCTGAAGTGAATGTTCTATTCATCAAATGCTGTTTCCGTAATACTGTTATAGTATGCACGTTATTAAAGCTTATTTGTACTAAGATTAAACAAGCCTGAATAACAAATAAGACAAATATATATCTATATATATAGAATAAAAACATACATTTTTCAGATCGTCCGCTATATAGATCTTAAATTGTTGCCATAATGACCCAATACAGTTCCCTGCCTTATTGTTCTTTTTGCTAAAACATGCATTTTGCTTTTATTTCACACGTTTAAAGCACCACTATTGTGGCGTTCAGCTTAGCTAATGAAATTTCAACGATAGAAATTTTATGAAAGTTGCACTTATCATCTTATGTTGTTCCTACATAAATGGAATTCAAACACCATTGAAGAATGCGCACTTTGAACAGAGTGCTATATTTAACTACCGGAAATAGAAAAAACTGTTGTTATTATTAAGTATAGCTGATGATGGACACCTTCATTTACCTCGAGTAATTGGGGAATGTCCATCCATCAAGTCCTATATCATAACAGGAAGTCAATACCGTTAATAAAGGCCGGATACAGTTACAAAGAGTCTAGCAGAAAGTAGAATGTTCTTAATTGTCATTCCTCGAAGCAGAAAACAACCCAAAATATAAATATATTATTGTCTATTAATTAATTATTTGTATTAGTTTCCCGCAGGTTATTCCAGAGCGGACTACTGTTTTTCAGTCAGTAAAGTTTTGTCCGGGGACATATTATCTCACTCCTATAATTGCGAAATCTGTATATTGATATCCCTAATTAAAATGGGTCTCATGTTCATGAAATACCGATAAATTGTTCTTTGTTAATTATTTGTACCTTAAGAGGAAACATGAACTGCTGGCAATATTTCACTTAGTACAATTATACTGTAAATAAGTTATTCAAGACTGATTGATCAACAAAGAGATAAAACGTTCATTAAATGTATCTTTGTATATTTTGTAATAAATAATAACAATTAAATTATAATTTCAAGGACTGTAAAATCTATATTAAATCTATATTTCTTAACCTCTTGCGTGTGAGAAGAAATATCGTAGGAAATCCGAGGCAAACTGAAAAATATATCGGAAAATGTGCTTTCTTCATTATTTTAATTATTAAGACGCACAGAGACCAAACGGTGATTCAATCAAATAGTATTGAATTTATGTAGCTTTAACGTATACAATTCAGTCTTTAAAGGCAGCATTTAAACGTCAATATTTTCGAATATGGAATTTTAAGGTAACGCTTGGGTAATTTTATTTGCAACACAATCAGACCATAAAGACGATGAACACAATAAAACCATATTGTAGTTTACAGGTAACTATTTCAAGAAAAAATGCAGATAACCCAATAAAGATACCAAAGAGGATTTAATTTATTTATGAATGACAACATATTAAACCTGCATGTAAGGCAGATTGTGTTGATAAGAATCATAACTTACTAATCTTAAATTTACAAAATAAAAGATATTTAAAAAATTGACAGATAATGGATATATCAAAAGTTGAACATATGTAGTATACAACTCCATCTAAAGTAAATCTGCATGTGAAAAAAGGCAGCTTATATGTATCGACTATAATTGCCTCGCGATAACTTAAAATTTTGTTATTCAGGTAACATTTCTAAGGATCATATAAAGTTGTCCAATTTCTGTCCTTTGTAACGGCACAACTTCATAATTACATCATTCTATCACGACCTTTTTGATCCAAAAAGCTCCTGTTCGGAGAGGTCAAATAATGCGTAACCGGTATAAAATATCAAATATAAACGGAAAATAAGTCTTAACACAATGCAAAGGATGCTATAAAGTCCGGGTTCACATAGGAATGCAAAGCTATATAACAAAGTAAAAAATATAACAAAACCCTAAAAGAGATGTAACATACCAATGCAAAATAGGTCATATAACAATGCTAAAAAAGGTATTATGAAGTACGCGTTATACATAACAAGAAACCTAACAAAGTCTATGAGAAGAAGCCATGATATTGATAGGGTCGGTTAGGGGCTGCTTCTACATTATTAAAACCGTCTCGACAGATGACTCGATATAGCTCAGGCAATCATTTCTCGATCAGGACTGCAACGCCGTCAATAAACATTCAAATGTTCCTATTACATGTCCAGCATTGGTCAAGGTTGTGTGTGAGCCCTCGGTGACCAGATATACGTCATATTCTGTTTGCAATCAGAATAATTAATGAAGCCAATAATGATGGCTGACCATTGCCTAGGGAATCACACAGCTGCTTCTATGATCATTTAAAAGTATTGTCAGGTTGAAAGCAGTATCGATCACGAAAGATTGTATTTGCTTTATCCATGGATGAATGTTTTACGTAACTGGTCTTCATTTTTTTCCACTCCATGCTAATTCAGCAATCCAGGCATATTATATATCTCATTGGTACCATATTGCAAATGATCCATATTACTAAATAGGTATTGAAAAACTAAATAACTACATACAGGTTATTGACATAACAAGTGGTCATGTTTGGAATAATTCATATAGATGTTCAATCTGTATGCTATAACAACAAAAATAGAAAATCAACATTGCAGATATATACTGGTCTGAGTGAAAAATGACCTGTATGTGTCACCATAATCTTATTATGTTATCCTGTACATGTATTGACTAATTAGATTACTAAATTATCTAGTAAGCATCAAGCAATTGTATGAGGTATGGAATACGTCATAAGATTTCTAGGGATGGCATTAGAAAACAAAATGATTAAATTCAATCGTCGTCTGTTGTGATAATTTTCCTACATGGTAAGGTTAATGGTGAACAAACTCATTAATCAGTAAACTTAATATTCCAAATCAACAATGGATTCCATTACAATAACTAACGAAAACTATATTTATGGATTAATGTGACGTCATAAAACTAAAGGATTTACAAATACGCCCCCGATGTTTACCCTCATACCCAAGAAACAGCGAAAAGTCATTAGTATTCAAGTGAGAAATATTGATTGTGCAAATGATTAGTCTAATTTCATGTTATAAAAATCAAAATACCATCAAAAACAAAACCAAAATCAATCTCATGTAAAATCAATAGATTAAAACACAACATTATTGGAACGTATAAGAAAAATACGATTTACTGAATGCATACTATTATCAGTGGATATATCATCTTGTCGGTAGTCCTATTACAGACATTTCCAAGCCAGTTCCTTTTATCAATAAATCATGGGCAACGCTAAAGGTTTGTTTGGACTGTTACGAAAATAGCACCAAAGCAAAATTCGTCAATGGCAGAATATCTTGCATTGCCAAAACATGATTCACAGAAATAAGATCGGTAGCGGTATATTTATATGTGCTTAAAGGGTTTGTCATATGTACTGTTTTATAACACAATACGACTGCATAAATGTAAAGCGACTCATAGAATTTTGAGTTTTGCTATATAAGTTCACGTCCAGAAAAAAACGTTTGTTACTGAACTATGAAATCTCTCTATCCTTCTCACATCATAGACGATAAATATTGTATGTACAATCATATAATATAAAGTCATTTTCAAAGAACTATATCGAAATATCTACATTAGTGCAACAAAACGTTAATAATTTACGGGCAATTGTTTTAATCACGTGGGTATAAAAGTCGTATCATTTGCTTTCATTATCATTTCTTTCAATGCAAAATGATTTTTTCAAAATCCATGAGTGCAGCTGCCGTTTTAATTTGGGGAAACTCACGAATCATAATTCATATTAATAGTCTTTATAGTAGCTGTTTATCATTCTCGTACATTTCAAATTCTTTTTCTGGTTTTTGGTTGTCAGGAAGTCCAAGCCATTTCTTCAAATTATAACTGATGAAGAATAACCGTAGTTGATGACTAATTACTTTTTCCCATTCTTAAATCTTTTTTGCGTGTTTTTACTTTTTATTTTGCACGGAATGTTTAATGAGATTAAGAGTTCAATTAATGTTACAGGTTTTGAAAAAAAACTTAGCAATTCTTTTGAACAAAGCACAGTAGAATTGTTGCATCAACAAATTATTACTTGTTGTCCTTAATAATTAACAAATCGATGTAGTCAATGGGTTTGTTTCATTAACCGAACCATACTGATAGCGCCTGTTTTGCAATGGTAATTGATGTTCGTCAAGGTACCGTACAGAGATTTGTTGAGCCGTTCTTAATTCGGTTACCTCCAGTATAAAATATCAATAACCTCAAAACAAATCAGTAACTGAAATAAAACCCGTCCTTCCAGACAAAAAATATTTGACGAATGAGAATAGTTAATGGATTATAGAAATCTTGTCCTTAAAAATATAAGCCATTCGTCATTATTATAATAAAACATTCAATCACGGCATGTTTTCTTCGGAAAACCATTATATTTCTGAACATGTAATACTACAACTATGTTGTTGTATCCCCATGGTAGCGATAACAGAAAATGTGTTTTTTTTTAAATATTGTGCAGATGCAAGTTATGTAAAAGACAATTTGGCGATAGCATTCGGTGAACTTTTGAATTACATACTTTTCAGAAAGCCACGTATTCAGACCTACCATTAAACACAAGGTAGAAATGAAAACAGAGAGCAAGAACATTTCTTTTTATTATTTGAAAAAAGAAATGCAAATGTTCCACTTTCTTTTTCTATTCGACAAACAACGGCAAGTTTTGATTAGCGATATATATATCAAAAAATACAATTAAATATGAATGAGTAAAAAAATATTTGAACTTACCTGCTAAACAGGGCAACACGAAGAAAAGCTGAACCAGTAGCAACATCGGAGACATGTTGAGAAGCTTGTTAAAGTACTGCTGTGAAACTAGATAGATGTATACGATAGATATGTAAAGCTAGTATCTCTTCCTGTGGTTCTGATGTGGTTGATACTGGCGGATACGGGAGACGAGTGGGGAACTTCACACTTCAATCGGTTTTATAGGCGATGGCGTTTTTTAATATTTGTGACGTGCTGATCGAACTATCCTCGCTACGGTATGCGTGACTGGTGTATCGCGTCACCGGAAGTGGCTCCAAATACGGTCATTCACTTTGAGGAATCCGAAGTTCCTGATATCAGAAACATTAAAATATAAACAACATTTAGTATTTCCATGTCATTTCAAACGTAGAAATTTTAACATACCATGCTATTTTATATTTGAACAGCAAATACAAATTAAAACCTTTTTTTATTTTCTTTTTATTTCAAGAATTCGTTTAAGAACGAATTTCCTGTGCTTTCTAATATGATAATAACAGGTGCAGCAGATATCGATTTTTGCATTAACATCGTTTGAATAGTGTAAAACCACATACATTCTGATAACGCGTCGTATTTTTAAGATTTGGAAGTGCCTAAAATAAGTACCCCCTAGAACTAAAACCCCCCAGATCTAGTAGTCATGCCTTCAATAAGTATTGCATAGCAACACCCAGAACAAGTAGCACATGGAGTTAATAACACTAGTTTTAGTAACATTTATGATAAACAATTAGAAACATCTTAAACCGTTCACGTCAGAAATAAGGAACACCTAGATTAAGTAACACATGGGATTAGTAAAACCTAGAATTAGCAACACCTTTCTCTTTAAACACCTATACTTAGTAACGTCTTTAATTAACATCGACTGGCATAAATAACACATAGTAATAGTGACAGAATGAAATTAGTTAAACCAAGAATTAGTAACATATAGAAATAGTGACATAGTTGAATTAGTAACACCAAAAGTAAGTAACACCTAGTATTAGTTTCATCTAGAATATTAACACTTAAAATTGGTAACGCTTGGAAAAAGGGTAATATACAGAATCAGAAACGAATATATTTGAATAACACACAAATAACACCTTAATAACTCCCAAATAACACCCAAATAACACCAAAACATTCAAATAACACCTAAAACACCCAAATAACACCCCAAAAACACCCAAATAACACCAAAACATCCAAATAACACCAAAAAGATCCAAATAACACATAAAACACCCAAATAACACACCAAAAACATCCAAATAACACCTAAAACACCCAAATAACACCCAAATCCAGAATAAGTCATGCCTAGAACAAGTTTAACCTGGGACTTATAATACCTGAAATTAGTAATAACTAGAGCAATAACACCCTGGTTCGTAAACCATAGAATTTAATGACACCTAGAACTTGTAGCGTCTAATGCAAAAATACGTTACACTTAAATTAATTTGGAGAAGGAATATGACACATTGTCGGCTGGTTCATCATGTTCGCGGCAATGTTGGTTAACCTAAACCTTAGATAAGATAACCAAAAAAATCGTAGGATTGCTTTCTTATAACTGTGATTAGGAATGTATCCGCTGTAAAATGATCCTAGCTGTCTCACATCATCGACATATTTAGCATCATTAATTAGCCTCTATTCAGCGTCAGATTTGAATTTCAAAAGAAATACGTGCAATATTTCAGGCATTTGTCCTGTAGGATACAGTTATCGTACTGTTTTTTTCCATTTGATTTTTTTTTTTTATCAGAAATGCTTATCACCTAGAGAATACTTCAACGGTTTAGTTTTATAAATAATTGAGCAATTAATTCCAGTCCATTAACAATACTAATTTGCAGATTCGGATGAGAAATGTATTTACAGTCCGCTCAACAATTGACAGCTTAGCGATATTTAGGTATGCATAACTTTGTATTTCTTAAAACCTGTAGAAGTGTGATGCAAGTTTAAAATTTCATCAGAAACGCATTAAAGTTTAATTGGACAGACGTCGACAAAGAATATTTTGGCCTGTCATTGGGGTTTTGTAAAAAAAAAAAAAAAAAAAAAAAAAAACCCGGCACAACTGAATATCACCTTCTTGCTATGTATTTAGACTGCTTTGTATAAAATGTATGCACCTTTTTTATGTTCGTAAAAGAAAATACCAATGCAATAAAACAACAACATGAAATAAAATAATCGAATATAAAGAAAGCAAATACAAAACGATCTCTTCGTTGTTTTAGTTCCATGATAGTAAAAATGCAGAGCAAGATATAGAAAAAATAAAGAGGTTGTACGTACCTACAACGAGAGTTTCGACAGCGCTGACCACACACAGCCACTGGTCAGTTGTAAATCCATCCGATATCGATGACCGCTACTTATAGCTATAGTTCTTGGGTGATAACTAGCAGTCCCCCACGTTAAACAGATAATGAATGTTGATGATGCTGAAAGCGCCGCGCACCAATGATGCCGCGGCCAAGAACAGTATTGAACACACCGCTAACCATAACAGCATAGCAAGCTTGAAGAACAAGAAATAACATCTATCCGTATCATAAAGTTAATATTAATTCAACACTCACTAAGATGTTTATATGTAAAACATGGGAACCAGATAAGACGAATGGAATGAATTGCAGAACACTGCTTAATTTAAATAATTAACATAGAGAAAAGCACTTAACATTGTATCAACAATGATAATGAAGTTTATAGAGCTCTTTCAGTCACACAATTCATTATGAACGAGTTTAGAAAACCTTGAAGTTGGATTGACAATATACAGATCCTGTGAACTATGAAGATCTGGATATAATCTCACTACTGACGAACCTAATTAAAACAAATACAATTAAATCAGTACCCAAATATCAATAAATATGTAATAAGATGTGTGTGTGGAGGAATTATAGATCTTAAAAGAATTAACGATGTTTAGAGTTTGTCGCGTCATCGAGTATTCAATATCGTAAATCTGGTCTACCGTTGTGGTCAACACAACTCAGAATCAGGACAGTACATATGCAATATATATAATAATATTCCGATTGATTTCAGTCAGTATAACACAACCCTAACTGTACGCAGAAGATGTCAACGACAATGACACCATAGTCAAGGCAGACCCGGTATGGTAGACAGATTAATTCTATTGATTGCTTATGCACAGATGATGTGACAATGGATCATCACAGCGAAAGATATTGCACAGCATTTCCAAACACATTATAGTTAACCATGTAAACATTACTGTGTACATCAAATTATCAATGTAACATTCCCACACATAGATATAATCTTGATATGCTGTCATCTTTATCGAGAGAACTTTTCCCGTCAATAATGGGTTATGCAATATATCGATGGAGCGGTATTAAAGAGTTGACATTAAACCAGAGAAAATAGGACATTAATTCTCTTGGCGGCGAACGAGTTGGCTGATAAAACGAGGAACGTTATATAAAGGTTTTAATTGCAGAAGTGCTTTTTAATACAGTAATCATTTGACGCCTTTGTGACTTTTTGGCAGCAAAGTACTATATTTTGCTGTTTAGAGTCGGTAGACCATTCCTAGGTTGGTGTTATATTGTAATATTAGTTCTCTAATGAAGTAGAAAAACGACGTCATTGAAGCAAACTCTACGTTTAAAAAAAGAGCAGGTAACAGAAATAACAACTTTGCAAAATCAATACGATTGGCAAAAAATATGACACTTCATTTTTGCATTTACATTCTCTTAAATACTTCCTCGGCATCATATCTAGTGTATATTTGAGCCTAGTAATACCGCGATAACACAGTTCCTCAGAAGAAGGTAATAACACCAGAAGAGGCACAGAGGGACTGTATCCCTCACCTGGCTCACATGAATCTTTCAACCATTCCATACCTTGTACCTACTGGCCAAATATCATGATCATTGGTCTTTCAATTTTCAAGACGGACTGACGATAGACAAACGAACGCAACACCATAATAAAAGCTTACAGGTACTTGGTGCTAGGTGAGCTAAAATGGCATTTTGCTTAAGTGATATATTTGGCAAAACATAAATGAAAATTGTGAAAAATAGAAAAAGAAAAACTTACAAATCATTCATTGTACATATTACAGCGATGTTTTTATGTTAAAGTTATATCACAAAATGAGAGCTATAAAAGACAAGTGTATCTTTTGGGGAAATTCACGCTAAAAATAATGATAAAAAATAGAGCAATGGACACGAAAAGATACAAATAAATAAATATTGGAAAAGTGAGCGTTGTATAATATCACTCGTATATGGGGACACCAACTTATTTGGGAGGCTCAACCAAACCAAGGGCTCTCCAATGTTGACAGACCTTAATTTGTATTAATAAGCATTCAATATGCATGGTTACCTGTGATAATAAAAGGTTTTGAGCTGTATTTGAAGATGAACGTGCGCAATCACACATTAAGAATCTACCTATTTACATAAATATCCATAAATACACTACCTTAGAACGTATCTGATTACTTATATCTCCATGTGAATTACACGTGACATTGTTACGGAACAGTATTATGCTAGGTAGGGTGCTAACAAGTAAGGTAAATGTTATGCATTTAATTTTTTCCTTTTTGATTATTCAATATCCTTACACAATAACACAATTATTTTATACTAATTTTGTCGATATAATACATAACCATCATCATCATATAATAAGTTTTACTCTTGTATAATCTGGTTTCTCCCCCAGTTTTGTAGGGGTTCATGTTCTCTTTCCTTTTATTTCTGTCCCTGTTGTGTTCTGACGTTATTGACCACATTGTACATTAAAAAAGTGTTTCTTTTGCATATCACATATCACCTGGTTGTTCCATTAAACACTTCCTATAACCACAGTTTTTGCCTGCGTTAAGCTTGCTTTTTGACATAGAAATCATGGTTACAGATGGGAGCATTAGATTTCTCTCATGATAATCAGTGTGATACGATGTAACAATCACACTGGTTAAGATTGAATTTATATAGCTAGCGTCGAATTCCATTTTAGAAAAAAATCAAGATAAACTTTTCAAAGTAATAAAAAAAACACCAACTTTTATACGTTTTAGATATTGATTTAAAAATTACTTTAGATGCTTTTTTAATACGAGAGTTGAAATCTCGAAGTGGTTTTGTTTTACAGCTTTGGGGAGAATACACACATTTACATGGTAATGCGTACTCGATATGTCTACATCGATCAACCAATGGTGGAAGAGTAAAGGCGGAGCTAATGAGATGGTGACGAATGACCGATAATGGGGAAAATAGCGAGATCTTTGCATTCGATATGGATGGCATCTTGATCTGTTAGACAAGTACATATACATGTAGTCAGTCCAATGGAATTTCAAGGTTGGACACTTGCATGTGCCTTTCTGATAAAAGACTTCCTTTCCGGTCCATATCAAGTCTGATGAGATTCATGTAAAGTCCTTAAGATTATATCGGCCTGTCAGTATTACATAGGATAGCATGTATGTTCATTAGCCTTAGATACAACCATAATTAAGTAGTTATTACACTGTAAATTTCATCATAATATTCTTGCGAAGCGGTTTATGATGAGAGTACACTCCGTTTTTTTGTGTTATAGCTCCATAACATGAAAAATATATTCAAGTTAATCCTTATAATTTAATCTACTATACACAATCCCTGTGGAAATCGACTTTTATTGATGGACTCTTTTCTCTTAGAAATTATTGCGCTGCTGTACCAGCCAATCAAAAGCGACGTTACAAACGGCGACGTCATTTCTTTACGTTATGGGCCGATAACATAAATTTTTAAGCCTATGAAAATACTTGTTTAAAGCAAAATTAAATTATTACAGCTGAATATCTCATCCTAATGAACTAGTACTGTCTGCTACAAACATTAGTATTTTCGAGAGAAGAATAAATATAAACTCAAAGCTAGTTTTCCAATACCCCTAAAATAGTATATATTTTCAAATATATGCTATTTTGGGGGAATCGAAAAACTTGTAAGATGAATATGCGATATATCATATCTAACTGTAGAATCTGTTTTGGGGATTTTAAAATTTCGATTGTTTTCTTTATAAACAACACATTTGTATAAAGTAAAGTTGTTAGTATTACTTATCATAGCAAACTATAAAAGAAAACATTTCGTGATTTTAAACTATACAAAAATAGAATTTAACAGACAAGATTCCTCTTACCTCTACTGGTAAGATACAAAATACATTCTGGTTTTATAAGTACGCAAAAAGTCCTATTTTTAGTTTCCGGACAGAAGAGATACATCTAGTTCTTTATTTGTTATAGATTTTATACATTTTACATGTATTAAAAATTGGTTACCTTCTATATTATTAAATCCTTACCTTCTCCACGATGTTGTTTTAAACGTTAATTCTATTTAAGATCAAATGGGAAACATACCTCGCAAATATTATTTAAATATTTTTATAATTTGTGTGTTAAACATATCCATCTCTACGCAGCTACAGACAATAAGTTGTTGATATTGTTCAGGAATGGTATAAAGGTACTGTAAAGCTAGCGACTATAATGATGATTGAGCTGACCACTTGAAGTGGATATTTGATGTTGTAGTTATGTACTGTTCCAATACAGTTATCGTGATTATGGCACGTGTTTTTTTAACATAATTTATTGCGTACTGCATTTTTTTATATACTAATTTTGAGATAACACTTGACATGGCAGCGTTACGGGCCTGCTCCTCGGCATTCGAGCGCTAAATATATAATATATAAAAAGGTGCAGTCCATGCACTAACCGTCAAGCTGATAAAAATGCAATTGATATCAATAAAGCTTTTTTGTAGATTATTCATAAGAAATTTAAAGCGATATCTATTAATAGAAAATCCATGTTAATTTGATACTTGCAATCTCTACATTCCTTTCATAAGCAATTTCCTGTCTTACCTTGAATTTCTCATGATGTCAATTCTGACAAACACTTTACTTACGATCAAATATGGGTCTAATTAAAATCTTTCTAAATACACATAATTGTTCTCGATAACTACGCTGAATATTCTTTCATAATCTATCGATCTCATTTAATCATTTTTGTTTTGTCATGTGTTATTTTCTGAATATTGCATAAATTAGAGTTAATGTGTCAAATCTGACAGCACAAGCATTGTGTGAATTGTCTTAGTCAGTGTTTTCGTTTTGTTGAGTTTGTTTTGATGCATTTGACAATAACTACCTTTTGTTAAATCTCGTTTTGAAACAAAACCGCTAATATAGAATATTCTAGCAAAATATTTTGACTTTTCAATTTGAAGAAGATGCAAATCGATGTAGCGTTGTACTTTCCTTTCTAATTAATGTCTTATTATTGATGATGATAATGATGATGATCATGCTGGTATGGAACTATTTTCTAGTATTTACGGGATAATAAGACAGATTGGTGAAACGAAATGACGCTTTCTCCTTTGGCACATACATGATCGATGATACCGGGAAATTATTATTAAAAAAAGTTTAAAATGCTTAATTCACAAGGAATCTTCTTTGTAATCAAAAGAATTATATCACAAATGTTGAGGTATGTTAGTCTCTTTAAAAGAAGTAGGCTTCCTTCTTTTCAAAGTTATGGAAATGATGTTAAAAGAGAAAAAGGCCGGTAATTAAAAACCTCGGCGGCCTTATCACATTTTATGCAGAGGTGTGACTTTGTAAAGTTCCATTCAGTTGGATATTGTCCGCTCTCCGTACTAAACCAATGATTTTTTTTTACATGAGGTATACTATTACTAAAGGTGTACATATTCACAGCTTTATAGCTCGAAAATTAGGTAAATAATGAAAACGGAATACTTAATCGCTGTAGGAAGTTTGATTTACAGGAAATGCTGAAAAAGGTGTTAAAATGAATCACTATTTTGTCCTTATATCAGAGCATCTCATTTCGATACTTATCATAATATGAGAGGAAGATTACCCCTGGAATGACCTGTCAGACCAATCCCAAGGTACTTTTGGGATGGTCATAGTCCCTATCCATCACATGCTTATATCATGTGAACTATTATCAGTTGTGAGACTTTATTTCCTTGTATTATAAACTGTTTAACTCATTAACATCCAACCAGACAAGATTGTTTTGACAAAAATTTGCTTTATGTCAACAACAGTGAAATGGTCCCAACCCATTTTAATCTGCATACTTGAGGTATCACGTATATTAGTTAAATATGTATCCTTAATGACAGATAAAAAAAGTGTTACGTGTATAATAAACTGAAGAGAAGCATATTAATTAAGGGAGATAACTCTTGCACAATTCAAAGTAAAATATGTAAGGTAGCATATATATTAAAGTCAAACACAAATTAATCATATGTATTAGTAGAAAGCAGCACATGCATTCGTTAGGGAGAAAGATCTGAACACATCATCGTTACAATTAGTTGAAACCATATTTTATTGATGCCAATGTACATATACAATTAGAAAAGACATTTGATTGTGATGATTGGGAAAAGTACTAAGGTACTTATACACAGTCCCTCTCATCGTTCATATCTAGTTTTGCTGATCATGTATGTATATCTTTGCATTGGTAGCATGAATAAGTACATAAGAAACTGTTGAGAATGAAAAATAGAACATAATATTAGGGTGAAAATGTATGAGTAACTGATGGAGGTACAATAAGGTTTAAACCCTTAAGATACCAATCTCTATGGACCTTTTAACGTGAGGACAATATGTGTATTAATAAGATACCAATCTCTATGGACCTGTTAGCGTTAGGGCAGTATGTGTATCAATAAGATACCAATCTCTATGGACCTGTTAGCGTTAGGACAATATGTGTATCAATAAGATACCAATCTCTATGGACCTGTTAGCGTTAGGACAATATGTGTATCAATAAGATGCCAATCTCTATGGACCTGTTAGCGTTAGGACAGTATGTGTATCAATAACCCCAATCTATGGACAATCTAGAGCATGTATTTCCTCTTCTATAATCAAGCTGTCATACTCGTCAACCCGTAACTATGGCTTTCTCTACGTCGGAGAACATGACACTATTCAGATTCTATAACATTAATCCATCATCCCCGCACCCATCATCCAATATAGCGGTTCGGCACACGATATTTGTCTCCTGTTACCAAGAATGTGGTAAATCTCAATAGTAAGCATATTATCTACAACGTATTTGTGATTGTGTCATATTCTATCTACGTACGTAAGAGAAACCTAGGATATGAACCTTCATATAGATGTTTAATAAAGAGTGTGAAGAAAAATGCATAATCATGGCGCCCACTATCGCTTAACTCTAGTTAAATGATGTTGGCAAAATGTGTTTGAAGCTGTGACCACTCCCTCATGTACTAAGGTATATACAATTATCATACATCGGAAATAGTCTATCTCTACCTCACAATATTCTCAGGTGGAATTATCCTTGTAAATGTGTGAAAACTTAAATGTAACATGGCTTTGTTTTGACTCCTAATTAAGGATCTTCTATCAGTTTACAAAGGTCTGGGTAGTTTCCGGGTGGTGGAATCTGATGATAAATTGGAAAATAATCTTATTTCTTCAGTAAGCAAACCCTAGATTCAGTAAAAAGTATTTTTATAAACAAATGTTAAAGGCGAATTTATGCTTTGTGGTATTTTTGGGAATAGGACCCTTTTCTTGTGTATATTGAATTGACTTTGATATAGGCCTAAGGGAGTGGCTTTGATATATGATATACAAGTGTAATACCCCAGCAATTCGTTGTATTCCGTATTTTTGTAACCTAAATAGAATTTCCCCCTTAAGACGCTTAAACTTTCGGAACATCTGGTCTTATTCTCCTTATGCTTTTTGAAGGGTCTCCTTGTAAATACTTTCATTGTTCATATTTTGCCTTAGCCCTATCACCCCTATGTAACTTCAATATACTCTACCATGCATTGATATGGATGAGTCCGTTATGGTCTACGGTGGTGAAAGGGTTAGTTTTATCGATTTTGAGTTGGAGTTATGGTTTTGTCGACATTTAGGTATTCTCTTGTTGTTTTTGTTCCTTAATTCATGCCAGCAAAAAGGTTAGTGTTGGACTTCCGAGTGGACTATAACTACTTATACAGAGTAGCATACTCACTACCATGGTAAATCAATGTTGGACTTCCGAGTGGACTATAACTACTTATACAGAGTAGCATACTCACTACCATGGTAAATCAATGTTAGCATCTTATCATGGGGGGTGGAGTGGTTATGTTTTTTTGTTTTTTTTTGTGGTTTATGTGTTTTTTGGGGTTTATGTGTTTTTTGTGGTTTATGTGGTTTATGTGTTTTTTGTGGTTAATGTGGTTTTTGTGGTTTCACGGCGTTGTTAACCTTGATGACCAAATGATCCACAGGAAGTATCATTAAATCTGTCAAATTAACGAGAATCGGTAATGAATAAACAATCACAACTAAAAGGAAAAAGGATAAAATATATAGGACAATTCCGGAAAATCGTTGGTATTATATGTTTTTATTGACCAAGTTTATTTTTATTTAAAACGTTTGTTGGATTAGTGATTTGACTATTTAAGACATTTTATACCCACTATTATAAACGAGCAAACTAATCATTTCTACTAATTTGTATAAGAGTAACACCGCTTCGCTAAATCTCTACTGGACAATGTGACCACAACTACATATTCATTCTAGTTCCTTATATTGAAATTAATACAATCGATTAATTTCTTAACCAGAATATGTGATAGTTTGATACTTAATTAAAATATCATGTTTTGTGAACACTCCACCACCATCATCTGTCGTTTGTGGAAAAAGCTTTTGCCGATAAGACAAGGCAGCAAAATTGGTTTTCAAAAGGTCATTTTATACGAATGCCACAAAAGTCATTTTTCACCACTTTTTGAAAAATCTGCACATCGTTTTAAATTGCTACTACGAAGAATCCTTCATGTCTAATTTTAAAAACAGATGCACTTTTACAAAGTCAAAACAAAACATCAATGGCCGTAAAAAGTGAAACTGTTGAATGGTTAAACCTATCACTTGCTGCTTGTCGCTCCGCTTGAGAGAGAAAGTGGGAACTATTTGAGATATGCCTGCCATAACTAGCCGACCCAATCTCACCAGATGTCTGTTATCGAGGCTGAAAAATACCTGGTATGTCCATTTGGTCGTCCTTGGAAGTGTCAGACGACTCCGGGCTAATTGTAATCAAAATAATTGTAATTCTTCACAAGTTCTATCAGCGCCCTGCATAGCGGGCTAGAACTTGTGAAGAACCCAAGGGTAGATAACTCTATACGGCGTTTAGATTAATGATACCCATGCTTCCTGTCTGATTATATAAACATATAAATATCAACATAACATGTTTTACGCAGTATGTTAGAATGTACACTTGATCAGAACACCCCCCCCCCCCCCCCCCCCCCCCCCCCAAATATACATCAATATACTATATAACACGAAATGGATACTTTCCTTCGTGGTTTGAAGCCATTTAGATTGTTTTGTGGTACAAACTTTCGTGGATATCCTATATTAACAAACAGTAGACACGTGTATCACTTAAATTCGTTGTATTTATTTTCGTGTTTCAACAGTAACCACGAAAACCACGAATGTTTATACACCACGAACATTTCATGTTATGCAGTAGATGGTTTCACCCCTTTTTGACCATACACATGCTTAATAAGAATGTTTTATTAATTACATGGGAGGCACGAACTCTATATTTGAAATTGCATGTGTCGAAGGTTAAAATAAATTTCCACGCGTGTTTATTGGGGGTTTGACGTCCTCGCAACAGCTATTGTCAAATGAACACGGATGCCTCGGAAACAACGCCGAAAGCAAAGGATAGAGAAGAGAGAAAAGAAAAGCTGTAGATCCCAAATGTTGCAATGGGCACAGCAGTTCAGTACTGGTTACGACACTGTCCAGATTCTGGAGGGGGCATCCAGATAGGTTTTTCTCTCACAACACGCGGTAATATATAACAGGCCCCTGGTTTATGAGTGTTCCTTAACTTTATGGAGCTCCTTAAACCAGCTTCCCCCTTAAAGTTAAGGATATTCCTTAACCTAAATATAATCGCGTTTTATGAATCTTCCTAAACTAAAATCTATCCTTAAATTTAAGGAATACCTTAAGGAGCTTTCATGAAATGCGTTTTTCAGGAAATCTTAGCTAAGGAATTCCTGAGAAATTTTAATCAAAGAAACATTTAAGTTAAGGAGTAATCATGAAAAAGGAGCTAGGCCTATACTCACACCGACTCACTTTAATTTTGTCAATTTATCTATGCATACTCTTCGCCTTCTGTAAGCTATTCAATCGCTGCAGAGCAGAGCAAAGTTTCGGTAGAACCGTTTAAATCGTTATGGAATTTCCTCTACGTAGTTGGGATTCTCCTTGCGTCACTTGACCTGCTGAAGTCCAGAGTCACCGATGTAAGGACCCAGATAAGTGCTCAATGTGTCATTCGTTGCCTAGTACTAACTGACGATTGTTGTACTGACTAGATAAGCATGTCTTTGATCATTTTCTCGGAGACCTTCCTAAGCCCTTTTATTTGGTATTTACAGAGATATAATAAAGGACTCAATCGCCATTTGCGTATGAATAAGAAAACAAAATAATAACAAAAACATATCTCGGCATTCCAACTCTTCAAAGACTCTACAGGAGTTGTTTGTATTGACGAAATATCAAAGTTACATACGAAACACCTTATTTCTGATAAAAACTGTAACTACGCTAAGGAAGCTGATTTTCCCGGCATTACCTGAGCGTTCATAAATTGTGTTAAAGAAAATCTTACACTGCGGGACTTAAGTAAAGGTGAAAGAAACATCACAAACGAGAGCTCAGGAGAGAACTTGACAGGGCACACGGCAATTTTTAACAAACTCGGTTTAAAGAACAAGAGGCCGCGGAAACTGACACATGGACCTTTTACAGAAAAATCCGTGTCACGAGAATAAATAAACATAATTATAGAGACATAGCCTTAACTCTTTTATTTCAAAACTATTTGAGAAATCAGTTTTCCACACAAGCTCCAATAAGGTTTTCGATGGAACTGTGGAAGCTTAACTGCATCTTTAACGTTCTAAGAGGCTGGGTGCCATCAAATCGAACTGGGTGCAAACGTGTATGCCGCATTCCTTGACAACGCGAAGGCGCTTTATATTGTTTGGGAAACGGTCTGCTTTGCAAACTGTATAAATTGGGTTTTAATAGCAAAATCTGCCGTGTTTTGTCTAATTCATTTAGGAAAGTTACAGTTTGTGTGTTTTATTCCAAGGTAAGACAGGTCAATCTTACAAGGTCAAACAAGGAGTCAGTCAAGGTCGAACTCTGTCGTCTTGGATGTCTCTTGATGATTAACGAGCTTATATCTGAGCTCGACTCCACTGGCCTCGGTCTACATATTCATGATCTTCACACTCCGTCTGTGTTTTTAGTCGACCACACAATGCTTATGTCTTGCTCCATAGATAATATCCACTGTCACCTGCTAATAAATGTCATATTTATATAATGTCTACGCGAAAAAATGTACATGTTCTCGCAAGAATGGAGGTTAAATTACACAACCATTCTAAGAGCACAATAATGCGATTTTACAATTGAAGAAAGAAACAGTTCCCAGAAGTTGTATGTAGACTAGGTGAGCAAAGAATTGATTCGGTAACGTCAAAGGAATATGCGGGAGTAAGGTTTACTTCGAACACTCTTGTGTTAAAGGGAGGTAACCAATACATTCGCTAATGAGTGTAGGAATTCATGAATGATTAGTGCAATCGAGAATCTATTACGGTGCGGAATTATTGGGAGACACAAACGCACAATCGTGCGAAGACCTTCGTATCGCTATTCATTGTTCGGCTATGTGCATTCATATTTAAGCCTCAGTCATACATTCAGGATTTTTACTGCCGTCCTTGAAAGGACCACTCCCGATTAAAATTTGTCAAAATTCTGATCAAGATCGTGTGATTCGTGGCGGGAAATTCACAAATTTGTGAAAACATTATTTAATCACGACAACAATCGAATATTGTTCACGAAGCGTCCCGATTCTCGCGTTCTCAATCCGAATCTGATCTGATTTGTATATTCCGCATGGTAAAAAACACCGTCCAGACAATACAGGATACTGTTACGATTTTGATCCGATACAGTATACAGTTGTTTCATGCCTTATCAGTCAACAGTCAAAACTATTTTCCCGAGGAGTTGGGACCCACCAAATGAACTGTTTCCCGAGGCCTGCGAGGAGTTGGGCCTCGGGAAACAGTTCATTTGGTGGGTCCCAACTCCTCGCAGGCCTCGGGAAACAGTTCATTTGGTGGGTCCCAACTCCTCGGGAAAATGTTTTTGACTGTTGACTGATAAGGCATGAAACAACTGTTTTGTTACTTAACAATGAAAAACCAAAAAGTTCTATGTCGAATGTGATGTTTAGGTCTACCGACAGACGACCGTCAACAATCCAGTACCAAAAACGCTTGATCATCGGGGTGCTTGTAATTATAGGTGCGTTCGATTACCTAACATGTGACCAGTCAACAGTTGCACGTGACCAGTCAACAGTTTCANGTCAACAGTTTTACGGTGACCAGTCAACAGTTTTACGGTAGCACACATTAGCTATAGTTCGTTTGGTGAATTGTCTGGGAAACAGTCGAAATTGATTAATATGCATTTATATAGCGAGTCAGGTAACAACAGAATCTGTCACTACATAGTCACGATTGTAATCCGACTAGACAAAATCGGCTGAGTTTCCCGAATGTTACGGGACGCACCTAACTGGCACTGTGTGAACGCCGCATTAGTAGAAACAGTCACAGACCTATCCGTTTCGTTTATGACATATATATGATTGCATCAAAGTTTGTCATGTCATCAAATTTGTTTGATTACGTCTTTGAAGGCTTCTGTCCCAATCGTGCGTCACGGAGAGCCAGGCGGACAGTATGTGATTTCTATCACCGGAAGTACTTATCGAATACGGCCCTCATTCGTACTGGTCCCTCAGTTCAGAATATCCTGGTTCTACGTGGTAAATAGCAGAACTTATTAAACTGTCTTACCGCCATGAGAAAGAAACGGTCATTTGTTAATTGTGTGGAAAACGCATTGACATGATAGCAGTTCATTTTCTTGTACAGTGCCCAGTAACGAGTCGGGACCGATTGGTGGGTTACCTAGTTAACTTTCTTGAGGTGACAGAATACGTTGACTTCGATTATTTAGAAGATAAAAAAAGATATATGTCTCGACAACGAAAGATGGTCGATTATAATGATCAACACTGTAAATGGTACATAATATGTTATGTGAAATGAATAATCTCCTTGTTAATATGTAAACTAAACGTTGACAACAGTAAAATATCTACAATTAGGAAATAATGAATGTCTGTCTGTCTGTCTGTCTGTACTTTGTCGTTATATCGAAACTGATGTGGAATGTAGGTGACCGCTCTTTTTCTCGGGTGTCGTTTGAAGTTATTTCAAACACGCTGAATACAGTTGTACTAAGGGAGAAAACTCTTACATTTCAGTGTATATTTGTAATAAGTAATACTATCAAACACGCTTTATAAATATGTGTATGTGGGCACAGCTGTGCTAAACATAGAGTCAGCAGCATGGTGCTTTAGAGTCTATTATCTTGATATTTGATCAAGGATCTGGACACTACCGTATAACGCATTGCCTAATTATGGAACAGATATCAAAGACATTTTTATTACGCATAGAAAAATAATTTTCTTCTGAAATGCTGAATGTCATTTGAACCTCAAGCTCTTCTAGTAATATTGATTTTGAAGTGAGATTCCCAAAACATCTCCTGGCATACTGCGTGTTCCTATTGATGGTTCGTTTGTCTATTGTACCGCAGCTCTATAACATATTTTCATCAATTATAAAACTATGTCCCTGACAAACTTGGATTTAATATTTATTATGACTTCAATAAGTAACATTGATGTTCGAGTGTATTCTAAAAATAGCATTTGATTGGTCGTCATCATGATCCCGTTGGGAAATACATTTTTAGTGTGATATGAAGGTCGATGTTTTTTATTGTGTCCATTAGAGTGCAGTTTGGTTTTGTTGGCGCTTCCCGAGTTCTCTGTGAGGACGTGACTGTACTTAGAGTTGACCTAGATTTACATGGCGGGTGACGTTGATGAAGCAGAAGACGTTTACACTTCCGGAATAATAGAATCTTACACCTCCTTTGGGGTGAGACTAATAGAATATTTACCCCCTTGGGAGTGAGATAGGAGAATCTCAACCCGAGGGGGAAGATTCTTAAGTTGCCAAACACGAGGCTTTGTCGAGTGTTTGGCAACTTAAGAATCTTTCCTCGAGGGTTGAGATTCCCCTATCTCATCCACAAGGGGGTGAATGATTCTTTTTCTCTTACCCTGTTCTCCCATTGTGATGCCGTGCCATTGTGTTATGAATAGGGGAATCCCCCCGTCTCAACCCTAGGGTGAGACAAGGAAATCTCACACCGGTAAAAGTGCGGATACACCTGTCCATGGTTAGAGAAAGGGTATTCTCTTACCCTGGACAGGTGTATCTGCACTTTTACCGGTTTGAGATTAATAGAATCTTTCACCCCCCTTAGGGGTGAGACAGGGTAATCTCAACCCGAGGGGTAAGACTCTTAAGTTGTCAAACACGAGGCTTACCTATTTACCCTCTAATGTATTTTATATAGACGTTACATCAATGCAAGACAATTAAGCAATAAACTGCATAGATGTGGCAGACCAACTGGTATAACTGCCACATGTGTCACAGACAAACTGAATGGTGTGCGCTAGCGCACACCATTCAGTTTGTCTGTGACACATGTGGAAGTTATACCAGTTGGTCTGCCACATCTATGCAGTTTATTGCTTAATTGTCTTGCATTGATGTAACGTCTATATAAAATACATTAGAGGGTAAATAGGTAAGCCTCGTGTTTGACAACTTAAGAGTCTTACCCCTCGGGTTGAGATTACCCTGTCTCACCCCTAAGGGGGGTGAAAGATTCTATTAATCTCAAACCGGTAAAAGTGCAGATACACCTGTCCAGGGTAAGAGAATACCCTTTCTCTAACCATGGACAGGTGTATCCGCACTTTTACCGGTGTGAGATTTCCTTGTCTCACCCTAGGGTTGAGACGGGGGGATTCCCCTATTCATAACACAATGGCACGGCATCACAATGGGAGAACAGGGTAAGAGAAAAAGAATCATTCACCCCCTTGTGGANTGTTGATGTGATGCGGCTGAATTGTCGACGTGACTTCATTGTATTGTTGCCGTGACGTCATGGTATTGTTGCTATGACGTCATACAATTGTTGAGAACGTGCAAAGAACACGTGTAGCTTGTCTCAACCCTAGGGTAAGATTAGAACATCTCACAACGGTAAAATGGTGGATATCCCTGTCCAGGGTAAGATAATACTTGGTCTCGTTCTCCTTGTACCAATAGTCTTCATTAAAAAATGTCATTTGTTCATGTTTTGTCCTAATTTGATTGATTTTGAGTTCAAATTATGGTGTTTTGGACACTTCAATATTAATTAGTTGTTTTTAAGCGTCTTCAGTAGCAGCCGAAGACTTAACGTGATAGCACGAGATAAGTAAGTGATCTCCGGTGTATTATTCAAGTAGCCAGTCTCGGGGATAATTGGCAGATTATTTACTTAAGTGTCTGAAAAATGCACACTTGACGTGGTAATCGAACCTCGACCGTCTGTGTCAGGTTTAGAGTCTTTACCACTGTATCAAACTGAGCGCTCCCGTAATAATTCCACTTTATTTCACAAGTTCTTCGTCAGAAATCTCGGATCTCTGACCCTGTTGAGAGGCCCGGTCCGGATCAGTGCTTAAGGCCTGACGTACATGTCAATGGGGTAGAGTAAATCCGTTCTTTCATTCCATGTCTTTGTTATCAATTTCGAGGGGTTACATTGATAATATTGTACTAAGCACAGCCGTCACCTTGTTTACTTTAGTTTCAGAGATGTCATCATTTTAAATCCACAGCAGGGAACACCATAGACTATAGAAATTACGATAAGAAATATCATAAAGCCTATCGATCTAAATGTTTACAGTATAGACTACCTTATAGTGTCTATACTCCCATACAATAGATCTATTTAACGTTTGTGATATTAATATGTATCATTTATTCAATCAAATATATCAAAAATATATAAAAGTTCCCATAATGTCTTATTTTGACTCGACAAAATATCAAAATATCTTTTATTTGAAATATTTTTTAGGAATGACCTGAAATAGATTATTAAAATATTTAAAAATAGGAAAGTATTACGGTTGTTCTATTATTTTTTCACTTGTAAAATACTCTAGTAATTAATGATTTTAACAAATTATTTATATAAACACCTACACGTTACAAAGATAATTAATAATAAACACAAGTAAAGTAGTTTTAAAATCTGGTAATACACTTTCATTTCCTTCCTCGATCATAATCCTGAAGATTCATTTTTAAGCATAATTTCGCAATTTTGTGTCTTCAAAATTTAATTAAAAATAGTAAATGACTTTTTTTTTTTTTTTTCTTATTCAAACAATTTAACTACCTTGTTGAACCTGCCACGCAAAACATCCAGCACAGGTGTTGATTGGTAAGTGGTACCTGTATGCGAAACCATGAAACCTCTTCAGAACAGAGAGCCTGAATAGACCCTTCCTTCCTTCATTGTAAGGAGAACACTGTTCTGAGGAATAATATTGAAATCTAGACCATATACTGTCAATAAGTTAGGATTTTAGATATAAATATCGTACAGAGTACATATTGACAAGGTAAACTTTACAATGAATCGGCTCAATTAATACATAAAAACGTATGTATTGTTGGCTATTTGTCCAGGTAATTCCCTCCGATATTTACCGAGATGTACGACTTTAGCTGACGTGTTCCACTATTAGACGTGTTTCAGGTGAAACCAACACCACCAATTAAGTGCCATGTAAACACAGTGTGAATGTAAACAGTTTTTTTTGAGAAGGTCTGTCTGCTAATTGACCGAATACGACCCCATATTATGGTCAGTATGGAATCTACCCTACCTGGTAAGTACACACAGCCAGAAGTCCTTAACTTCTGTACCTACATACCTATGACTGACCGGTTCCATTACTTTGACCAATCTGTATGATGGCAGGCGAATTTGGTTTTTTGATGTGCCATTCCTTTAATAATCTTGTAACTGAATTTCGGTTTTTATAAAAGAAATCTGTATAAAATGATGTAAGTTTCTATCTGACTGAACTATATAAACTGATTAGATTTTGGAGAAAAAACACCAAAACAACGACATTTAAACAAGTTAAGTTTGATTTTTGCAAGGATATTCAGCATGCCTGAATATGGATTTAACTAAATGTGCCCTTGACGAGAACTTTGATTTGTGAAGTGGAATTTTAAGAACGACTTTTGACAACAAAGGGATCTATTTTTGTGAAGCAACTTACAGGAGGATTTCAGAAGGTAATATGTTTACTTTTGAATGCATTATATATTAAATAGATTACAAATACAAAGGTATTATGTACATGTAATTCAATTTTGGCGTTTATTTTTTGAAAATCTATCTTATGTATTTTTGTCCAAAGCATTATGAATTTAAGAAGGAAAATCCATGTTTAGATTCTAATTTATCTATTGCAGGGTCAAATATAATGGATGGTTTGGGGATTCAATTTATAATCTTTACAAATTTGGAGTGTATGTTTTCTATAATGGCGTGTCGTACAGAATGGATAGCGTTCTAAGCGCTTTAACAGAAGGTGTCTAAATAAAGGATGGGAGGCGATAGGAGCCTTTTACAAAGCTCAAGAAATACCGAACTAATCTAATAATAGGATGGCCTAGAGGTATACATAGTATGGACTAAAACCATGACACAGGACAATTTTGTAGCAAAGAGATATGATGTATTGTAGTAGTGAACAGTCGCGGAAGGATATCCATTTTAACATTTCAGCGTAATTTCGTAAAAATAAATTAAGGGAAAAGTAATAGAAATTGCTCTTACATGTTAACCAAATTCTCTCCCCTTAACATAGGTATGTACAAAGGCGTGACATCGTACTTGCCCATGTGACAGATTTAGCTCTCGTGTCGAATTAACATTATTCTTCATTTTCTGTTTTGCAGCTGGTAAAAAATACAATATGCACTAACATGCAGCAGTAGAAATCCAGGTACAACTAGTAATGATTGGGTCCGGTATATTTCTACGGTTGTCTATGTCACCCCTCCCGTATCGAACGCTCACTGTACACACCAATACCGACTCTATCCGAGATACATTATTTTTAGTGAATTTGAGCGAGTTTGTTTGTTTAATTGTTTTTATGGTATAAACGAGAAACAGGACAAACATTAAACTTCTTTAGATTTTGTGAATTCTGATATGCAACATAAAACTTTGAAGGTTCTCGGACAACAACGACCACGAAAGTGGTTTGCCAATTTTGCAATTTGTCCTTTATATAATTTGCGTGAAAGCTCTCCGGACCAATCTTCAACACCGAGATTGATAAACATACAACGAGAGATCCGAATTTAAATGAGACATCCATCTTATATTTTGTCTTTCCTGTACTTTTCTTTTCTGCTAAATCTTGGAGTCCGACACCAATTTCTTTACTTTTTTATTTCTTTTCTGGGTTTTTTTTTAGGACCCTACACGAGTTTCCATTTGAAGTAAGATGTATGAAACAAGAAATGTTCATTTTAAGAAATGAAAACAGATATGATATTTTGTTATCCTTAGTTTGCAAATTATGCGAAAAAGTAATTATTTAGAAGTCTGAGATTTATATCCGCTGCTTCCCCTGTGACGTCATACTATTATTTGACGGTCTTTTACGTCATTTCATCATCAATGTTTAACGTCATAATGGTCGTAATACATTAATGCATACATGAAATACACGCCATGAATGTATAAATTAAATAACATTGTAATCATGTGATGAAAGTAAATAGGACAAGATTTTGAATATGCAGCTGTATTGTGCATTTCAAATTAAAATTTCAAATTAAAATTTTAAAGCACATACGACTGAAGTTTTACTGGTTTATATATTATGTGTGACGTGAGAGAAGCGAAAGTAAATACTCGACCTTATATCGAAAAGACGAAAATACAATGAACAAAACACTTTTGTTTGCCAAATTGTAACGTGACACCTAACAAGCGCTAACGACTTGCGTGAAACAATAATGATCTTTTAAACACAAATACCATTATGAACAATACGCCAGGTCACAGTAACTGACGGTCCATTGTCCGAAAACTTCGAAGGTTTCACGTACGTGTCAAAAACCGAAAGGTCCTTGTTGATTATTGGGACCGCTCGTACAAATTTCATGTAGTACGCCTCCCATTAATTTCAAAAGAATTTTCAAAAAAGGTCATTGTAACGTGTTGGGACCGTGAGGTAGTGATCTGTGCCATGCCCAGCACAGTTAAAGGAAGATTCGCTGAACTATGTCTGCGATTGAAATTGTGATAACACAAGCCAAACTCCTTTCTTAAATTGTGAACTCAATATATCAAAATGGAGACTGAGGAATATCTGACGATTAAAGACAAACTGAGAAAGGCGTCGATATATAATGGATTAGATGACACCGGAGATGTCTTTCTGGACGGTAAGTGATCTGGAATGATTATAGACCTTTTGGACAGTGTTGTTATCGAAGGAAGGATACGCACAATCGGTTTACTACTTGTTTGCTTAACTGTAAAATGTCATATAAGCTCGTTTATCCAAAACATTGAAACCTCGAGAAAATATTTGCTGATAGTCGTCTTTATTTTAAAAATGTCTGAATGTATTTCAAGTTTTCATAGGAATATTTATGTTAACAAAGCGAAGCATACATCAATGGTGTGTTACAGATTTCACGTTTAAATTGGTTTGTGATAACCACGCTTTGAACACACCCAGTTTGACACTAAAAGCATCATTCAATTATGCACATGCTGTCAAATTATACCTAATTATACGTTACAGGGGTAATAATAGCTTCTGATATACTGTAATTGTTTAAGTTTATTTAGAATTTGTCTAAAAACATCTGTAAAGCATTTTGTGTGTATTTAAGGGCCTATTTACGTAGTTTTGTCCTGAATCAAACATGTCTATTTTAATAACTAGCTTATATACAGTGTACCTCTGTAGGTAGTTAGAAGGCACCCTCTGACATAGGTCTATAACTCTGATCTGATCGGTACGAACACAAATCGAGACTGTCTTTTTTTTATGTTTAAGGACATTTTAGCCGTTATTTGTATACCTATCTATAAATATTTACTTTTTGTGCACGTTTAAAAAGTTTGAGCACGTAAATATTGCTGAAATGACTCGGAATGATTGATTCCACGAGAACCGTGCAACTCCAAAACAGTTAACAAAATGTATAGCTTGCACAAAGTGTGGTACTGTGAATGATGGGGACAGTGGAACACTTAACCCTCCCGGTGGATTGGACAGAGGATGTCTCGTCTTTTAATATTGATGACTCGATCCGCGGTAGGTTGTTTATTGTTTTAGATATTACCTGTATAAAATACTTTCTTATGCTTTGCTAAGATGCACATCAACAGTATCAGACATATAGAATTAACGATTAAACTGAATCGATGATTGTCAAACTCACAATTAGACAGAATGCCATTTTTAGTTCTATCACGTGTGACATGAAGGTTTGAAGATCCTTCAGCTACAATTCCGTCTTTGCGTATTGCAGAATTATCTTCTCTTGTGAGCAGGTATTGATTGTTACGTCATTGGTTTGTGTGAGAAAATTACGTCGTTTTCTCAAAAATTGATGACGTTACTTTCACAAACCAATGACGTAACAATCAATACCTGCTCATAGGAGCAGCTAACTCTGCAATACGAAAAGACGGAATAGGACTAACTAGAAACTGTTTTTTGGTCTTTGCTTTCCTGATGTATCCCTCATAACTGCTCGCTTTACAATACTGATCCGGGCTGCTTTTAAGCCATTACTATTTTTTTTGTATGAAACAAATTCATTCAGAAGAGCACGTTGGAAAGATAGTGAAACCTCTGTTAAATACATTTGTATTACTGATTTGAAGTAATGGTCGAATGGCAAAGCTTATGGCGTTGATGTCACAAGATACACTTAAATGACAAAAAATAATGATAAACGATAACAAACTTTTAAACAAAATTAACAAAAGGGTATTATAACGACAGGGTATTATAAGAGCATTCAATACGAATTCCATTTTTATGTCAGGAAGGGGCAAGTAAACCCGTTCTGAATATTTTCCCTTGATTTAATGAAAGGTGTGAAAACACTAACACAGAAAAATAAATACAGGCTTTTAGACAGTACCGATGGCCAAGATAATTTAAGCTACAAGACAATGTCGCTGTGAGCGAAATATCAAATTATCATCATATGAACGTACAATATTATGAAGCTAATGAGAAAAAATCGCAAATCCTAAAATAATCCAGCAGACCGCTCCTAACCATAAACTCTGAATAGACCTCTCCTAACCATAAACTCTTAACAGAACTCTCCTAATCATAAACTCTTAACAGACCTCTCCTAACAATAAACTCTGAACAGACCTCTCCTAACCATAAACTCTGAACAGACCTCTCCTAACCCTAAACTCTGAACAGACCTCTCCTAACCCTAAACTCTGAACAGACCTCTCCTAACCTATAAACTCTGAACAGACCTCTCCTAACCCTAAACTCTGAACAGACCTCTCCTAACCCTTAACTCTGAACAGACCGCTCCTTACCCTAAACTCTGAATAGACCTCCCCTAACCCTAAACTCTGAACAGACCTCTCCTAACCTATAAACTCTGAATAGACCTATCCTAACCCTAAACTCTGAATAGACCTATCCTAACCCTAAACTCTGAATAGACCTCTCCTACCCTATAAACTCTGAACAGACCTCTCCTAACCTATAAACTCTGAACAGACCTCTCCTACCCTATAAACTTTCAACAGACCGCTCCTAAACATAAACTCTGAATAGACCTCTCCTAACCATAAACTCTGAACAGACCTCTTCCAACCCTAAACTCTGAACAGACCTCTCCTAACCATAAACTCTGAACAGACCGTTCCTAACCCTAAACTCTGAACAGACCTCTCCTAACCCTAAACTCTGAACAGACCGCTCCTAACCCTAAACTCTGAACAGACCTCTCCTAACCCTAAACTCTGAATAGACCTATCCTAACCCTAAACTCTGAACAGACCTCTCCTAACCTATAAACTCTGAATAGACCTCTCCTCACCTATACATTCTGAATAGACCTCTCCTAACCATAAACTCTGATCAGACCTCTCCTAACCATAAACTCTGAACAGACCTCTTCTAACCATAAACTCTGAACGGACCTCTCCTAACCATCAACTCTGAACAGCCTCATCTGTGCCGTTACCAAACGGAAGGTTGATTTGGTGCAAACAAGTTACGTTTTTGACACACTGAATTATTGCAGGTGTTAGTTATTGTAAGAATACTTCAGAATCCGAGTTGTTCTTTAAGAGACAAACATTGATCTGCTGCCCTATTATGAAACACTTGTCAGTCATGTGACCTGTATCAAACATCAAATACTGCTAGTTTCTATAACAACCCATTCCAAATGTGGGCATGGGAGGGGAGAATAGGCCCAACGAATTGTTTGGTGTAAAAGGACCCTAAACTGGTTTAAATCATTTTTCTGTGCTGCACTGCCTGATAGAAGCGAGCCATACGGATACTCGCCTAATCGATGTGTTCCTCCTGGGTGTATAGAACATGACGGAGACAGGAATGCAATCAACTGTTTCTCGAGTCAGGCGTCTCATTTCTATGCACTTTTAAATGTGTTGGTCGGTGTTAAGTTTGTTTTACTATGACTTTAAAATAGAATGGTTTTTTTCGTGTAGCTCGTCAATAAAATAATGTCATACTGGACCAATCAGCAGATATCGGACGAACATTTTGTGTGTCAAGAGTGACAGGGTTAATACGAATACTGTGACTAAACAAAAGGAAGGGATGACGAATGCCATGGGAACAGCACACTGTCACTATGGAGTATTATTTGAACATACGTTTATGGTTTATGGTTTTTAATGATAATATGCTTTTAATCGCATGTTTTCTTTCTCAAAACCTAACTTAAATCTGTTGTTCATTAAGGATTAACTTGAATATATTGTTTATTTTATGGAGATATAACACAAGAAAACGGAGTGTACTCTAAATAAACCTCGAAGCGGTTTATGATGAGAGTACACTACGTTTTTTTGATATTACCTCCATAACATAAAACAAATATTCAAGTTAATCCTTATAATTTAATCTACTTTACACAATCCCTGTGGGAATCCACTTTTATCGATGGACTCTTTTCTCTTAGAAATTGTTACGCTGCTGTATCAGCCAATCAAAGGCGACTTTACAAACAGCGACGTCATTTTTTATGTTATGGGCTGATAACAATTTTTTAAGTCAATTAAAATGCTTGTTACCAGCAAGATTAAATTAATCACGTATAACACAAATACAAACAATTCTACAATGTTCAAAAAAGACAGATTCCAAATTTACAAATACGACAAAGAAATAATGATAATAAAAATAAATACACAGACGGTATACCCAGATTTCACCTTTGGTTTAACAGTTTGTCAATATGAATTACGCTATACCATACGTGTAAAGTGCGTAAAACCATTTATTAAATACATTTCGAATAGTATAGGAGTAGTGGTTTATTTGAAATTAATACTGAGTAAGGTGTGTATATTAAAGTGTGTCGTAATAAAGTGTATGAAATGTAAATCTGAATAAGAATCCACATGATTCGAGTACCAGTCCATAATTAGTCGAAATCTGCAGATATTGCCTCATACGTTTATGCAGTGGGTTTAAGAGGTCAACTCTTTCTTGCGATCCTTCAGAGATAACACCTACTTTAATCTATAAACTAAAAACTATCTGCTAACATTCATTTAACTACAATTGGAGGTCGAAATTACCATCTGTTTACATATGTACCGTAATACGGTTACAAATGTAACGAATGAGCCAAAACGACACAGAACTGCTAACACGCTACATCGCTAATAAAGCCACCATTGTGAAAAGGAAATTCGTCTAGTCCTTTTAAATAAATATATTGTGTGCACAGGTAAAATGTCCATGACCCTACTAATGGTTCATTTGGAAACAACGAATGTTTACGACTTATTAAAACTCAACTCTATTAAAAACTTTCGCTTATTATCATTTTGTGGTAGTAGTTATTGAACTGTGACATGTGCGAGCGAATTTTAGTGTAAGAAACATTTGCGGTCAAAGCCCGTTCTTGTAATGAAATTAGCTCATGAAATATGATTCGTTGAAATTAACACGCGATCACGTGAGGGGTTACTTAATTCACATTGTTTATTCATTGTTTTATCGAGGTCTGTCAGATTTTACTTCCGTTTAATTGAGTAATGTTCACAGATGAAAGATTTGCGCGTGTCACACCTGTTCTGTGTGTTTGACTAATGTGCAATCAGGCTACATTTTTCAGTTCAATAAATACCGTATAAGGATCTTAAGGTAATACAATTTGAAGAATATAGATACTGTCCCTAGCATGCATTAATTTTACAACTTAGCATATTTTCAATGACACTAGTGGTACATGTAGACAATAGCCCACTACTTTCAAGGTGAGAGATGTAACAAATTAAATTAGTTTGATAATACTGGTGTCACTCACATATGCACACTGAATACCAGTAACCGAGGTATACAGTTAGTGGTAGGGTATAATGGAACATATCATTCGGTAATCTCAGTAAGATGAAAGGATGGCTGCACTTATATACAAATGTACAGTATTAATTTTAATTTCTGCAGATAAAATGTTAAGATTTTCCTCGAGATAGCAATTTCTATGTCCCTTTTTGAAATATTTTTTCGTTGATACCCAAGCCTTTAACAGTCACATATCATGTGTATCATTCACGAATCATTAGAGTAAATGTAATGTGAGGAAGGGGTACACGTGAAGGCCACTGTTTCATGAACGCTCTTTAATGAGATTTTATAATTTTCCTTTTGAAAACATTCACTGAAATTGAGGAAAATCTCTTTATGTTGTGTTTTTTTCCACATTGTCCTGTTTTCGCGTACGTTCCTAACCTTTTGAAAATATAATTAATGTTAAAGAAAAAAATGAAGTAAGGAAAAATGTCCTCAATTTCAGAAAATTCGCATGAAAATTCTCCAAACCAATCTTTAACATCGATACTTTTCTAATGTAAAACAAAAACACTTACATTATGGTACAGTGCATGTATTTAATAGAAACAAAGGAAATTTAGCCAAAATCACCAAAAAAGGCTTTACTGTACTTTAAGGAATATTGTTTTGATATGTTAAACGATATCGTCCTATGGTCCGTCCCTGTCAGCGTAATCGTTTGGTGATTTGATCCCTAGGGCTGTTACTCATTTGATGATATGATAGATAAAGTCAAAGTCGTTCGGAGATCGACACAATCCCGTCGGTTTAATCGAATGCCTTAAAGTGCTGCTAGCAATAACTAGACTCTACAATGCTATTAACAACGATTTAAAGTACTTAAACAAATTCATATATCTTAATGTTTCTTTTATGAGGTTTTGGAGGCAATAATACCAGCAAACTTTCGGGCTTTTTCTTAGTTTTGACAAAGATTCGAGAAGGGTGTTCAGGACATTGGATTGACCCAAGATATCGTAAGTTCTAACAACTGTTTTATATTCAATATCAGAGCAGAATTTAATTCATTATTCGAATTTTATTATACATTATACAGTTTATTTTAAATTATAGTACGTAACATCCAATTAATTGAATTTTATCATAAATATCAGTACTGCAATCATTCGTTTTTATATATATCATGAAATGGATATTGGTAAATCACATAGGATAACCGGACCACCTATTTCTAATCTAACTTAAAACAACCCCAAGTACGTAGTCTAATCTAACTTAAAACAACCCCAAGTACGTAGTTGAATTTAATCAAAGTTCGTACCATGGACATTGTCACCTCAGTTGAACTTTCGAATTGGTCGTAAAACTTTAAAACCATCGTTAAACAAAGTTACTTGATGAGCAAGTTAAGTGCCATTCTACATTAAGTGCTATTCATAATCGACGGTATCACTTCTGTTATTGAAATGATCTACTTTCCAACGAAGAAGGATCAGAAGGTCAAAAAATAAACATACTATAGTGAGAGGATTGGCCGTATTAGGACATTCTCTTATTCCTGTCTATTAAGGATAAAAAGTTCTTTACTGAAATGATCGGTGTAAACCTGACTACCAATGATCAGCATGCGTTTTATATTAAAAAAATTCATGTCACCTGAATGACGGGTTTTTGAATTATTTTCTGGATTTTAGCCATGAGTCATAACCTAATCAATCATTTACAAATGTGTTGTTATTCATGAAAATGGTCTTGAATACTGATTGGAATAATAAATATTGATAGACATATTATACCTGAAACTGTGAAGATATCTGATACTCGATAAAGTTGTAGTGTAGTTCCTTCGTTATATTGTATTTACATTGAGAAGATATTCAAATATCACGACCAAGTGGTTCGCAAATATAGTAATACATGTATTTCGTTGGCGTAAGATTCTTTCTATTTACATGAAAAGGTAAAAAAATCGCCTACTTAAATCTTAACCTTCATAATCACACGTCCTGGTGATACAAGATACGATAACATTCAGTAAATAAGGAATGAATCCTATTTAACAAGTAGAGTAGGATAAATGAAAGCTGATGTTACGAAGCATTATACACAGTTGTGCTCATTTTTAGATCTCTCTCTTTTGTGACAATGAATACTGGAATTAAAAGCACAGCTAGGCCAATTAGAGTAAACTAAAGATTGCTTTGTCAAAATGTTGCACTGGAATAATTACATAGACAAATATTAAGCTATCAGTAATAGCCTTTAGCGTTCTAATGATGAAGATATTGCCTATTGGATCAACGGAAATATTGTGAATTTCATAACAAAAATCGAGGCTTGTATGTAAACTGTTGTACCAACAGATTATGTACTCAGATTTCAAAAATGTTTGATTTCATATTGATGATGTTCAAAAAACGCCACTACATTGGACCGAGAAAAGCACTACATTGGACCGAGTAAAGCATTTTCGCCGAAATGATAATGGTTTTCCATTTTCCAAACAATTACGAATCAGAACAGCATACGTTACTGTCATAAACTTGGTAGTGAAAAAGATATACTTCTGTAACAAAAAAACCCTTTCCCTACATACCACACTTGTTTCGGGCGGCTATAGGAACTGTTTAGGACAGACATCGGTGTTTCTGTTTTACCAGATATGATATAAATACACATTGACTTGTTGACTTGTATCTTCAAACAAAAACTGTGTTGTTTTTTTATTAAATACTACGAGCATTTGGAACTATCTTCCATACAATGTAAAATCGGCAAAGGCGTCAAATGCTTTGACGTTTCTTCAACTCTGTCGCGTAACACAAAAATCTTATTTTGGCTTCAGGAAATAGAGATTGTAAAACATTATAAACTACGTAACATACAAAACCGCGAAAGCACGTAAAATACGGATTTTAATTAAGATAAAATTCAGCCTATTTATTCATGTAATTTTGTTTTTTCCACGAGACGACATCATTATTTGATACGTCGTTTATAAGACTTGAATGATGTATTACTAAACGAATTATATTCGCAATGGTATACTGATTAAACATGAATCAGTCAATGTGGAGATGACAAGCTGGAATTAGCGTCAACCATTTAGCCAGATGGAGCAGTAAATGTCCACTTATTTTGGTTATTTGCCTCTACAAACTAAATGTTTCTGCACATCTTTGGTGTTTAACTTACAAAACTTGCAATGGGGGTTTTTTTCATTGTGAAAAAATTAGTTTCATATGCTCTCTAACTGATCAATACAAAGCGTTCTAATGGCCTACATACATCGATTATAATAGAATGTGTCTATGTCACTTCCGGTGTGTTAATGGTTTCGCCGTGTTCCGGAAGTAACGTTTAAACGCTAATGAACGATACGTTTCCTTTACCGTGGGTAACTAGTCGATACGTCAAAGGACACCATAGCATTGTTAACTGAATAAGAATGATAAAATAAACACATTAGATGGTTTATGCAATATCAAAGGAAGACTACTGACAATCAAGGATGTTAGCATATGGCCATTGATTTTGACTTATACGATACTAGCTACACTACATCAAGTATACATGAGGAACTTCGACAACAGGAACATTAACAGTTAGTCAGTGGTTGGGAAGGTCAAGGTCACACGGACCTGGTATGTCAACCAAATTTTGNGTTAGTCAGTGGTTCGTGAGACAGTGTCGGCACACCGTTGGAGATGCAGTGAAGATAGGGGCTTAGTCAGTTATCTGAAGTCCCACTATAAGGGTTTCTGAATAGATGTTGAAATGTAAACCTCGCAAAAAAACATTTAGATCAATATGTAGGTCATTTGTCTACATATACCACTACAATGAATAAAAGCAGACTTTAGTATCCGAAACATGTTTTCCAAAACGAAAGTGTCTTTTTGCCGTTTTGATTGAAAGGAAAGATTAAATGCTGTTTTGGTTGAAAGGAAAGATTGAATGCCGTTTTGATTGAGAGGAAAGATTGAATGCCGTTTTGATTGAGAGGAAAGATTAAATCACGTCTATCAGTGACGTTACGACACAATTATAAAATGCACGAAAACATGCGAATGTTCCAAAATATTTGAAGGCGATGCAGCTTTGGAAAGAAAGATTCCTAATGCAAATAACCTAATATCAGCTGACGTAATGTGGCTGTGATCGATGTGCATGCGACACAATCGTGCTAGGTAATGTTGCATCACAGATGTATTGTCTTGTAACACTGACGTAACTGTTGCCATGGAAACTACTGTTTTTTTGAACGTTCGTGAAATGGTGAGGTACCTTTTTTTCTACTGAAGTTGAAAATCATTATTGTACATTTTATATCATTCTAAGGTTGTATTTAGTTTTGCTTATTTTTGATCATATCTAGTACTAAATTGTATTTATTCTTTGACAAACAGCATTGAGTGATGAACAGAATAGAGCGATACACAGTATGAGGTGATTGGAGTCTCAGCAGTACCTGTTATACCTGTCCTTTATTATCATGTTATTAGTTAACCGTTTAGGGATTCGGGATATATCTTGGTATAATTCATCATCTGACTAAACATATCTAAATCCGTGAGAAGTAATCTATTCGTCTTCTTCTGACGTCATACCTTTTGTGCACGTGACTATCAATCATGTATTTTTGGACAGAGCCTTATCATGTTGTAATCATCTTTACGGAACACACATCACATCTTTATCAGTGACGGCACTATATTTGAGGTGTTGTCTCTTAGTTTGCACGATTTCCAAGTAATTAACGGGTTTGAATTCAAACCAATATTTTGTTTGCTCAGACAATAATCTGAATATTATGCACATATTTATATCCGGTCTAGAGTATACGTAACCTAAAGCCTATATATCCTAGTTCAAGATCACAGCGAGGGTTCAAAATGAAACCGTTTTAATATTATTTTAACAAATTGTATTGAAAGGGAAGTTATATTGTCAAATGGATTGGGTAACAGGCACAGCCTATGTGAGCCCTCTCAATATAAATAAGTTACTGACAAAGGGTCAAAGGTTAAACCATTATATTGCTTGTTTTCCAAATGGACGAGTTTCCATTGATTTATATTTTTTGTTTGAGTAGATATAAAGTAGCATTTATGTAAACATGCATTATTGTTTGCATGTCTGTGAACGCTATTGTATTATTTCTAAGTTTAACATTAAATTAAACTGAATAACTTTCGTCATAAAATCTTCCACAATTCAGTATGTCGTATTATAATATAATGGTTTTATAATATTTTGTACGCGTTTACGAAAAGGATATATAGTACAATTCCGACCTAACTGATACATGCATGGAATGGAATAATACATCGATGAGAAAGAAATAATTGACTGGTCATCTGTTTCTCTGACTGTCCGGTCACTGTCCTAGGGTTATATCCGGACAGGTCCTAATCAGAATAACAATGGTCATCAATAATTTCTACCGGACACCCCGTGTATATCCCGGTATGTTGATTGATGTACTGCCATGCGGCCCTGATTACTTAATTAGACGAGTCAATTACAAATATCAACGGTATGTGGTCGTTACTAACTGCTTTTGTCCCGATAAATTACTAAAAAAATGTTTTTTATTCAAAACAGCGTGTCCTTGGTCGTGTAAAGTAATTAAAGATATTATCTATCCTCCTTTGTGTAGTAAATAGATAGTATTAACGGTTTGTTGATGGTAAGATATTTTATGATATTATTAGGCGTTGGTTTTTTACTTTGATCAAACCATCTGGGAAATATGTCTCCAATGGGTCGTCCAAATGATAAGGTATTTGTGTGGATGTTTAATGGCTCTGTGAGGGTCAGCGTCCAGAATATCAAAAAGGCAGAGATGCAGTTAGTTCAATAACACAAAGTTCTTATTTTCAAGTATAATTATAAACAGGAAAAAAGGCATTTCAAACTGTATTTATATGAAATATCACAAGCATTAAAGCGTTCTTTTCAAAATTTGTTTATGTCAACTTGTCTCATTTAAGTAATTGCGATTGTCAGAACACTTTATCTTTTGATATCAATTAGAAATCATTTTAGATACAAAGAAAAAGAGATCTGGGCGTTAACTGCTAATGTTTATATGTAAATAGTAGATACTTATCATGTCATTACTGTCGGGTGTTATATTTTTAGATAAAACCGTCTATGAAGGTGGTCTCCTTATGGTTGTAAGTATGTACATGTACATAATGTATGTTATATATATATTTCATTGGACAAATATAACAGACCAGCACACAAACAAATAGCCTACAGACACTGTTTGACCGAATGTCATGATACAACCCGATAACCCGATAACCGCTAAATAAGTTTCGGATAGATATTTTATTCCATGTATTTATTCGTTTGTTTTTCTATTTGCCGTTTTAACCCTTTCACCACTGTAGACCATAATGGACTCATCCAGATCAATGCATGGTGGAGTCTGCTAAAGTAACATAGGGGTGAAAGGGTTAGATACAAGCTTTTTAACGTGTGTTTTCAGTATGAAATCATCATCTTTAGACACAGAACTTTTCGGCCTTCGCAACCTTTTATGACACATTGTCAACTGGATATCGTGAACCGGACCACTAAAGTTACATTTACATCGACATCAAACTTTCAATACCAAGGAAAGAACTTTGATTTTCGAGGAAAGACTGACAAATATACATGCAAACTTATGATGATTTTTTTCTAGATTATACTGGTCTAGGCCAAAACCAAAGCCTAGAACATACGGGTCTTGGACAAAACAACAATGAACGTGAGTCTAGATCATACTGGTCTAGGCTAATTTGTATAACTTTAGTCCAGATCCTATGGATCTATATAATACGATTAACAAAGATCGCAATCATGTAGCCCGCTAAAGCTGAAAACTTCAGTTTATGGCCACTTAAGAAAATTCTTTCATTTTGTTTAGTATTTTCCCCCTCCCGAATTAAAGGGAAAATCTAACAGGAACTATAGATTGTTTTCTTATTTTCTTTTAGCTACCTAATCTGTCCAGCCTTCCTACACTCAACTCCTCATAAGCCCATACCTATACATTGAAACCTTTTTATTGCGAGTTAACTATTTAAATTTGATTAATGAAAGCTGACAGTTTCTTCCATACTCGCTCGTATTACAACAAATTGAATATTTTCTAAATAAATGAACTTTCGACCCCGGGACCAGTTGTCAAAGCAGTGATTTCAGTAATTTTACTTATTCTAAACTTAAATAAGTACGTAATTAACCTATTTAAATGACACCTGCCAAATCACACGATTTTCTTTCTTAAAGTGAAGTCATTTAAACTTTACAATATTTTGACGTCTAAAAGGAATTTTAAACTTGTTAGTTTACCGGCGAATATGTCTATTGAAGTCGTCTGTCAGAAACATTTAGTCAGAAGTGAAAACGTACTTGGATTTCCTTACATTGTTGACACAAATCCTCCGTGATTTTTCTGTTTCACAATAATATTTTCTGAACTTCATCGTAAATACTTGTGTTGAGGCGGAATGTTTATGCATACGATTTGTGGAGAAACAAAAATGATCATTGAAAATAACGATTTTATTTTTAAACTGCTGCATCTCACCATCTGATATGATCAGATGAGTGATAAGGGACCCTAAATAATAACAGATTTCTCCTGGTCAAGTAATTTGAGGTATTAGTTGGAGCAAACTCGCTCTACTGTCACAATTGCTACATTTGAAACCCTATCGTTTTCTTTCTCATTTTCTTTTTATACATACTTCCTCCCAAGGCACCACCGGTCGAAATGGTGTCGGAATATCAAGGCCTGTTGAGGTGTTTATGTAACCTGCTATTGGTGTGATACTTCTCTGTGGTGACGTCACGAAAAGTTGTCGGAATATCAAGGCCTGTTGAGGTGTTACTTCTTTGTGGTGGTGACGTCACGAAATGTTGTCGGCATATCAAGGCCTGTTGAGATGTTTATGTACACTGTTATTGGTGTGATACTTCGCTGTGGTGGTGACGTCACGAAATATTATCGGAATATCAAAACCTTGTTGAGGAGTTTATGTACCCTGTTATTGGTGCGATACTTCTCTGTGGTGGTGACGTCACGAACTATTGTCGTAATATCAAAACCTTGTTGAGGTGTTTATGTACCCTGTTGTTGGTGTGATACTTCTCTGTCGTGACGTCACGAAATGTTGTCGGCATATCAAGGCCTGTTGAGATGTTTATGTACACTGTTATTGGTGTGATACTTCGCTGTGGTGGTGACGTCACGAAATATTATCGGAATATCAAAACCTTGTTGAGGTGTTTATGTACCCTGTTATTGGTGTGATACTTCTCTGTCGTGACGTCACGAAATGACCTTTAATCAGCCATAGGCACTGCTCTCAGATGACCTCGAAGGTGTCTAACCCTAAACAAACAAGATGTCAATGAGGCCTGTATCGTTCGACTTTTAACTCATTTACCCATGAAGACACATTCGAACTCTTCCAATTCAAAGGTCGAAAGAGTTCATTATGAAATTTCAAGGGTTAAAGAGTTAAAGAAATGTGTCAAAAAGAAATATGGAACTGCTAAGATCGGCCGATCAAGAACCTGAAACAGTCATATTGGGTTTTATCATTTATTCGAACAATCTTTAATTGGTGGCAGCCTAGCTAGCAATCTACTGGCTAAATATCCTTATTTTATGCGTCGTAGTTCTTTGAAAGAAACTGGTTGTAATTGTCAACATGTTTGGACCCTATGAACTTGACTAAGGGTCAAGCTATTTTCCAAAACATTATTTGAAGTCTTTTGAAGATTTAAACGTTGGACCCTGTTATATTGAATAATCTCAAGGCTACAACAAACCAAATATACATACTCTCCGCCCATGTATTTGTTTTTAGAGAATATCAGAACATAATTCATTTTATCCCATGCTATTGAAAATAATTTAATATAGATTATCTAAACCAAGTCGATAGGACTCACCTGAGCAAGCTACACGCTAAATACAATGACGCTATGCTTTACAGTTCTTTAAAAGAAGTTTTTGATATTTTAGAACTCTATTACATTGATTGTGGGTCAGGGTAACTTTTCTCAGCATGGCAAACTGAATTTTAAGGCAAAAGACGGAAATAAAGGATAAGTCAAGTAAAACCTCGTAAGTCCGGAATACCATGATCCGGATATTCTTGCAACCCACATTTTTGTTGTGCTAGTTTTCTCGAATCGGTCAAGGTTAAGACTTGACCTGGTGAACTAGCGTAATATATCACACTACACAAATACATTGCTAATGTAAGTGATTTAGCCCTAGGCTGACTTTACCTATCAGTTAAATTATAGTCAGTAAACTAAGACTCGCTTGGATTTTAATGGTTTCAGTTGGTGTCTAGTTGTTTCTTATGTAACGGGATTGAAATAATTAAAAAACACCCGCTCTAGATATGTCCCAATGTAACTGGTTTTGATTTACAAAATTATACATTGATACTTTATACAAGTCCCGTGTAAGGCCTGAAGTGACAGTGATTAGTACGCGGATACCGTGATTACTGATGTTAAAAACAAATCTTATTTCCAGACAAGTTCTATTCTTGATGTTAAACCATCGTCAGACATATGAATTCAGCTATATTTATATCATAATGCTTACTTACTCCATGCATTGTGCGTGCGATATTTCTGTTTTTAGCTATGAATAACAAAATGTAATCAAGTGTTCCAGCTGAGAGGCCACAGCAGACTCGGGGATTTATTTGCCCCCTGCTCAGGTAACATTAAAGAGAGAGGAATACATTTATTTTCCTATATCGAAAAGTAAAGGATTTGTATCCCTTTCTTTTTCTCCTTAATACACTAATCCTGTCACTAGATTTGAGTTTTTCTCGCCCTCCTTGACAGAGAGCGGTAGGGGTTCGGGGATTCTATTTATGTTATCACAAAAATATCATGTCCTTGGATATTTAAACATTTAGAAATACAGAGGTTGCACGACCACAAAATAAAATATGTACATGCAGATTAATTAAATATAACGTTCATTAACGTATACAACAAGTATCAGCAACGAATCAATTCCTAATTTGGAGAACCTAACTTTTATCAGCGTAACATCAACAGGTGTCAGATCATCGGTACTTAATGGGATTTTCCTGATTACCATGAGGCTCAAAACACCGACATGTAAAATATAAGATATAAACCTGTAAAACAGAGATTTCAAATCTTCAATCTAATTACATATTTTTTATTTGATTTGCTTTTTGCAAGTTAGATTCGCTACGACCAGATTAATAGCATACGCCTTACAAATTGTTTAGAATTACATATTTTTCTAGATTTGGAATCACGTTAATTCAAAACTCGTTTTCATATAAAATATCTATAATTTAAACCATAAAGTCAATACATGTCAAAAATAACAGGAGATAACGAATCCATGTACTCCATTACACTCGCTCACATGTAGATCAAATCAATTATTGGAGATTTAATATAATAATAACAAATTCACTCAACCAAGTGTTTCAGGGTTCAGTTAGGGCTTCGAGCTATACATGTATACTGGATATACATTCTTACTTTTAAAGCTGGAATCTTTGTATACACAAATACTTAAGTCAGAGCGTACGAATGGTTGCCGTAGATTACCGTTACGAAGTTGACGAGTTTTCATGTTGGATTATAAATCGCTAAACATTGCCGTACGAAGATGGGCTAGTTTGATTCCTAAGATTTAAACATACGGCGTGTACCTGTTTGCTATCTGAAGACATAATCGTGTTTCCAGTCAAAGATAGAGACAAACTACTCACACTGTTTTAAATGTGTCAATAACGCCATGCCAGTATTGACACAAGATGACCTTTGACCTCGGATTTCTCTTGATTGAAGATCAACAAGCTATTGAGATTCCTTGCGCACGTGCTTAATTAAGTGTTCTCCCAATATATATCAGACATACAAGTGTTGTGACGTCCCCCGTGACATGTGCGTGTTGTATTGGGATAATTCAAATATATTCACGTGCCGAGGTAGCGATTGATTGTCAAGATTGTGGATTATTGAAGTTACAACTCCAGCGCCATTCTAATAATTCAAAGTGATTTCGGTGGATATTCTGCTGTACGATTTAACCTTGTCACAGTGTTGGCGATGCATAATCGAAGTTTAACCGTAAACGGAACGTGTCTAGTTTGATTTTTCTCTGTTTTCTCTCTCTCAAATTTCAATGAATATCGTTCATGGAACTATGGATTCGTATTGCCTAATTGTTTTTTTTTCTCAATATAAAAATTCATAATAGTTTCTTCATTTCATAATACCATCGGAACAGGGAGTTTTGGTAACTAAGTGACAACCAAGTTCGCTTCATTACTTAATTTCACACCAGGACGAACAGCCATAGATAACACGGTGACATACTTTTATATTAAAACCTTTAATTGGAGGGTCGTATCATTAGTCCTACTAAAACACTCGGATGTGTTCATAACATGCCTTAAAATAAGATTTATACGAGTGTATACCATGGACGTCAAACTAGGGAGCACCGATCAAATGTTGAGGTTTACCGGGATTTTAACCAAGCGCAACACATGATCGACCTGTCTGAGTTTTGAGATTCATTTGAAAGTTATCGTTTTTTCTGTTTTACTAAGGGGAGCACATAAGTAACTTTTTTGAGTTTTGATATTTACTTGGATTTGGATTGATGACAACACAGGATCGATAACGGTGTGTTTAAGATTTATCGGGATTTTTAACAAGGACAACACATTATCTTTGACTGTTTAGATTTTAAGACTTTGATATAGATTTTTCGATTCATCTTGTCTTTTTCATTGCGCAATGTTTACTCAAACCTCTGCTATTTGACGAGTGAACAATACAGTATGTAGCACGGCGGGATCGCTACGAGTATTCCCCGTTAGATATCTTGACCTTGTACACACACGAGTTTCAAGTGAGGGTGTTACCGCGCAATCAATTCTTTTTTTCTGGTCGGAGAGCTAATTGATCCCATGTTAAGTGCTAAATAAGTAAGAGAATGCCATGTTTGATATATAAAAAACGCAATACTTTAAACGTCTTATTTTTGAAGACTCAGACATCTTCCGTTTTTTACCGGTAAAGTCGTGTTATATGTATTGATCTCAGAAACATTAGCTGCTATATCGTACTAGGTCCAGAATATATGACATCATGTTTGAGCTGTAACGGTGTAAAGGTGTTTAGTTTGAAAACTGATAGATCTTTCCGGATTTCAAACAAGCTTTGGATATTTGATTTACTGTTTTATGAAATGTGAGTTGATTTGAGGTGCACGGAGCTGACCTTTCTCAATCATCAGTATGACGACACAGCAAAAGAATGGAAATACACCATCAAAAGTTCCGTATCTTAAACCTAACATGAATCTTCTTACAGTTGAAGAGAACAACAACTTCCGGATCCCGCGAAATGGCAGGTCTTTGGGAGATGTTTGGGACATTTACAGACGATCATCTATAACCGGAAGTACAAAACCTGCTAATTTCCAGAGAAGAAATTCTCAAAGATTTAGCACAATTGCGAAATTCGCCGCGCTAGGAACAAAGCACAGACTTATCAAATCAAATGGTGATGACGTAGTTCACGACGTCATGATGCCGACGGAACGTTTTCGACGTGGGACTGTCCATGGTACGTCCATGGCTCTTACGAATGGAAGTAGAGCGGCAGGCAAGCGCAGAAGTGACCCTGGTGCAAATGCTTCTTCCGGTTTACCGGACAATAAATTTTACCTCCTCATGCATATGGCTGCCTTGGAACGGAAGAAAGTAGCAGCGAAGAAGTCGGTAAGTGCGCATGGCAGTCAGATAGAATTACACGTGAAATAGTTGATATCTATTTGTTTTTTGAGGGTTCAATTTCAAAACATGTTTCTGACTTAAAAATGGTTATTCTTCAATGATTTAAATATTGAAGTACTCAATTCAATTCAACTTTATTCTCTTTCACAATACGATGTATAGAGAAACATATTTACAATATAATATATAGTAATTGTAGTGTTCGTAGTCGGTAGTACACAGTACTGTTTCATAATATATACATATTTATATCGAGGAGGTCAAATATTGTTATTAACTATTCTGATAAAAGTACAGAGTTTCTTCAGTGTTTTTATATTAGTAGTATTCATTAGTTCATAAAACTTAATTACATTTGGTCTCGTCCAAAAATATTATTCTATATCTGAAATTCGAAACCAAGATAGTGACGGACACTCAAGCAAGGAATGGAACTCGTCACCAATTTGTTGACTGTTACAGTGTGGACATTCTCTTTCATTATACTCTATATTATGTCATCTGCCGGTTTCAATAATAAATTTGTGATTAGAAGTCTTAAATTTACAAAATGTAACTCTATCTGTATCACTTAAAATATCTAAGTAATTTTCAAAATGACAATTATTTTTTTAAAAATCCTATAACATGTAGGAACCGTGACTTCTTAAGAAGTAGTTCCGTCACAATAAGTACTAACTGCTCTATCTTACAAGTGTACCAATACAGTCACAATTAGCAATACTTTGATAATTAATGTACATTGCATAACGTTTAACTATCGCCCCATTTCGCTTAATGGCACAGCGTGTTCCAATGTGTATCTACTACTAATACTAAACTTACTGCTTGGTTCGTTATAGAGGTAAATGTTGCATATAGTGGACGGTGTGAAAGGTATTCGAATTATGATACTACTGTAGGTTACTTAGATAAAGAATGTATGGATTTCTACTTTCTTTATACAGAAAACAGTCCACAAGTTCCGTATGTGGGCCTACATCTGTACAGTACTTCACAGAAAACACAGACAGCTGATACGGCGCTGGTAAGAAGTGTTTCTTTTAGGGTATTGCTAAACAAATCAGAAGCAAGTGTATGAACCTTGTTTCGGCCACCTTGTCACATACAATTATAGTGACGCTTAATATGACTGACACGCTTTGGAATATGGCTGTTCTACCCTTTGAACAAAACTACACGGTACATATTTGAAATATCCCAAAAATGCCATATTTAATATTTTAACTGCTTCAATGGAATTTAGTCAGTCAGAATTTGAATCAGTTCACTTATCAAAGAGCATATTGGGTAATTTTAACTATTGAAACAATTTAATTCTACGACAATATTTCATAATCGACCTAATCCTCTTTTTCCTACACATTTGCCTTTAAGGATCCCCGTACCGCTGCCAAGAACTGTAAACGCGCATTAAGAACCCGTTCTCGATAGCTTTGATAAATCATTTCAGAAAAGAAAATCATACCTTTGCACGACTTTTATGAAAAATATTAGAGATGAAATAAACACAATATAATCAAATCTGTGTTTTTAGTGTAAAACGTGATCACATCTAGACTGGCATTGGAATCATGCATTCATATTGTCATACACTCTATTATGAAAAGATTCATGTAGTACAACCAAACAGTGTTTATATGTGACGTTTCGATGACTAATACGGTATGTACTCTATCACCTTCATCAGACAAATGACTAGTGAAGCGTATGTACACACATGTGTAAAATATGTAAGAGTTGTGCACAAATCGATGTCGATTCGGCTATGCTGTACACTAGTATTTGTTATATGTACCTAAATGACTCGATTATAAAAAAAAGTCATACTATCGCTCTAACCGCCCGAGTTACATGGTATACGTGAGTTCCCTGGCCCAAATATGCTACAGTTATTTATTGTCTATACGGAGATTTAGGGGCGGTTACTGTTTATACGATAAACCACAGTACCGTCGTACTGGTGAACTTAAACTGTATTAATATCGCCTGAAATAGTTTGTGATAGGTTTCAAAAGGAACCATGTAATCTGAATTGTTAACCAATAGCCATAGACCCTGTGTGATGAAAATACTTAAAAATGGTTAATAAAGATATTGAACTTTTTTTAGTTGGCATTCATGGAATTTGCCACTTCCTTTTGGCATTCATATTTACTTTGAATACCAATTAAAAATAGTTCAATGGTTTGTTGTATGTCATGCAATGATAAATATATTTAAATTATATAAATAAACGGACAGCGGTCCATTAAAGGTTTGAAGTATACTGTGTAGAAGGTCCAACGGTTGCCTCCTAAATTGTTTATATGTGTCTGTTTCATAGCATGCGGTATGTTCATTAGATTGGTTAACTAGTCATCTAAGAGAATCTCAGCTGTCAGACCGTGAAGGCGTGAACATCGACGAATCACATAAAGTTTATTATACTTCATGTTAATTTAGTTTCATATAAGTGCTCGGTAATTGACTACAGTAAACAAATTGATTACAGTAAACACATATTTGAATCGTTAGTTGTTGACTTTTACCGAACACACGTTTCACATGTTTACAATAGCTCAATATTCTGGTCGCTTCAAGGAGTAAACAAACAATATTATGTAACCATAATAGCTTATCGATTTTGCTAGAATGTATTTAGAAGGCATTAAGCCAATGGTACTACAAAGGAGAGACAGTCCATGGGTTCGGTACACTTGAAGTCCGGTGTTGTCTACCTGAAGTCCGATGTTGTCTATATCGGAATACTTGAAGTCCGGTGTTGTCTATGTCGGTTCACCTGAAGTCCGGTGTTGTCTATGTCGGTACATCTGAAGTCCGGTGTTGTCTATGTCGGTACACTTGAAGTCCGGTGTTGTCTATGTCGGTACACTTGAAGTCCGATGCTGTCTATGTCGGTACACCTGAAGTCCGATGTTGTCTATATCGGAACACTTGAAGTCCGGTGTTGTCTATGTCGGTACACTTGAAGTCCGATGCTGTCTATGTCGGTACACCTGAAGTCTGATGTTGTCTATATCGGAACACTTGAAGTCCGGTGTTGTCTATGTCGGTACATCTGAAGTCCCGTGTTGTCTATGTCGGTACACTTGAAGTCCGGTGTTGTCTACCTGAAGTCCGATGTTGTCTATATCGGAACACTTGAAGTCAGGTGTTGTCTATGTCGGTACACTTGAAGTCCGGAGTTGTCTATGTCGGTACACTTGAAGTCCGGTGTTGTTTATATCGGTACACTTGAAGTCCGATGTTGTCTATGTCGGTACACCTGAAGTCCGATGTTGTTTATATCGGTACACTTGAAGTCCGGTGTTGTCTATGTCGGGACACTTGAAGTCCGGTGTTGTCTACCTGAAGTCCGATGTTGTCTATATCGGAACACTTGAAGTCAGGTGTTGTCTATGTCGGTACACTTGAAGTCCGGAGTTGTCTATGTCGGTACACTTGAAGTCCGGTGTTGTTTATATCGGTACACTTGAAGTCCGATGTTGTCTATGTCGGTACACTTGAAGTCCGGAGTTGTCTATGTCGGTACACTTGAAGTCCGGTGTTGTCCAAGTCGGTACACTTGAAGTCCGGTGTTGTCTATGTAGGTACACCTGAAGTCCGGTGTTGTCTATGTCGGGACACTTGAAGTCCGGTGTTGTCTACCTGAAGTCCGATGTTGTCTATATCGGAACACTAGAAGTCCGGTGTTGTCTATGTCGGTACACTTGAAGTCCGATGCTGTCTATGTCGGTACACCTGAAGTCCGATGTTGTCTATATTGGAACACCTGAAGTCCGGTGTTGTCTATGTCGGTACATCTGAAGTCCGGTGTTGTCTATGTCGGTTCACCTGAAGTCCGGTGTTGTCTATGTCGGTACATCTGAAGTCCGGTGTTGTCTATGTCGGTTCACCTGAAGTCCGGTGTTGTCTATGTCGGTACACTTGAAGTCCGGAGTTGTCTATGTCGGTACACTTGAAGTCCGGTGTTGTTTATATCGGTACACTTGAAGTCCGATGTTGTCTATGTCGGTACACCTGAAGTCCGGTGTTGTCTAAGTCGGTACACCTGAAGTCCGGTGTTGTCTATGTCGGGACACTTGAAGTCCGGTGTTGTCTACCTGAAGTCCGATGTTGTCTATATCGGAACACTAGAAGTCCGGTGTTGTCTATGTCGGTACACTTGAAGTCCGGTGGTGTCTACCTGAAGTCCGATGTTGTCTATATCGGAACACTAGAAGTCCGGTGTTGTCTATGTCGGTACACTTGAAGTACGGTGTTGTCTATGTCGGTACACCTGAAGTCCGATGTTGTTTATATCGGTACACTTGAAGTCCGGTGTTGTCTATGTCGGGACACTTGAAGTCCGGTGTTGTCTACCTGAAGTCCGATGTTGTCTATATCGGAACACTTGAAGCCCGGTGTTGTCTATGTCGGTACACTTGAAGTCCGGAGTTGTCTATGTCGGTACACTTGAAGTCCGGTGTTGTTTATATCGGTACACTTGAAGTCCGATGTTGTCTATGTCGGTACACCTGAAGTCCGGTGTTGTCTTTGTCGGTACACTTGAAGTCCGGTGTTGTCTATGTCGGGACACTTGAAGTCCGGTGTTGTCTACCTGAAGTCCGATGTTGTCTATATCGGAACACTAGAAGTCCGGTGTTGTCTATGTCGGTACACTTGAAGTACGGTGTTGTCTATGTCGGTACACCTGAAGTCCGATGTTGTCTATGTCGGAACACTTGAAGTCCGGTTTTTCTCTATGTCGGTACACCTGAAGTCCGATGTTGTTTATGTCGGTACACCTGAAGTCCGATGTTGTCTATATTGGAACACCTGAAGTCCGGTGTTGTCTATGTCGGTACACCTACAGTCCGGTGTTGTCTAAGTCGGTACACTTGAAGTCCGGTGGTGTCTATGTCGGTACACTTGAAGTCCGGTGTTGTCTATGTAGGTACACCTGAAGTCCGATGTTGTCTATGTCGGAACACTTGAAGTCCGGTTTTTCTCTATGTCGGTACACCTGAAGTCCGATGTTGTTTATGTCGGAACACTTGAAGTCCGGTGTTGTCTATGTCGGTACGCTTGAAGTCCGGTGTTGTCTATGTCGGTACACTTGAAGTACGGTGTTGTCTATGTCGGTACACCTGAAGTCCGTTATGTCTATGTCGGTACACCTGAAGTCCGATGTTGTCTATGTCGGAACACTTGAAGTCCGGTGTTGTCTATGTCGGTACATCTGAAGTCCGGTGTTGTCTATGTCGGTTCACCTGAAGTCCGGTGTTGTCTATGTCGGTACATCTGAAGTCCGGTGTTGTCTATGTCGGTACACCTAAAGTCCAGTGTTGTCTATGTCGGTACACCTAAAGTCCGGCGTTGTCTATGTCGGTACACCTGAAGTCCGGTGTTGTCAATGTCGGTACACCTGAAGTCCGATGTTGTCTATGTCCGTACACTTGAAGTCCGGTGTTGTCTATGTCGGTACGCTTGAAGTCCGGTGTTGTCTATGTCGGTACACTTGAAGTCCGGTGTTGTCCAAGTCGGTACACCTGAAGTACGGTGTTGTCTATGTCGGTACACCTGAAGTCCGGTGTTGTCTATGTCGGTACACCTGAAGTCCGGTGTTGTCTATGTCGGTACACCTGAAGTCCGATGTTGTTTATGTCGGTACACTTGAAGTCCGGAGCTGTCTATGTCGGTACACCTGAAGTCCGGTGCTGTCTATGTCGGTACACCTGAAGTCCGGTGTTGTCTATGTCGTGGTGTGATAAAAGCCATGCTATACCAAAAAGTCTTTTTTGAATAAATATTTCCATCTTTAAATAAATAGAAATTTTGTGTCAGTCCATATATCGTTTTTAAGTATTTTAACGGACTACCTTTTTATATTTATCCGTAGCATTCTTCAATGCGTTTAAAATCTAATTTGGTCAAACAAGGATGTAAACAATGCTTAGAGTACCTACTCATCTGAGTACTCCTCTCATAGAAAGCCTAAAAGTGTATCTAATAGATGTTTGAATGCAACATTTTGTGAATTTATGTTTTTGTTGATATTTCTTTCTTTGAATGTGAAATGAGTGTGTGTAAGGAAGGAGCAATGTTCCAGATAATAATATTACTTACCACTTAATAATGTCAAAGCCACTGACCTTACACAATGTTTGCAAATTTAAAAGTTTCCTCAATCTTTTAAAATACCTGTTCGATATGTTTGAGGTTCGTCTTTCTTGTAACAGATACGATTTATATCACAGCAGTGGCCACTGATGATTAAGGCCTTTCATGGTAATTTGATAGTACCGGAACACTGATGATTAAGGCCTTTCATGGTAATTTGATAGTACCGGAACACTGATGATTAAGGCCTTTCATGGTAATTTGATAGTACCGGAACACTGATGATTAAGGCCTTTCATGGTAATTTGATAGTACCGGAACACTGATGATTAAGGCCTTTCATGGTAATTTGATAGTACCGGAACACTGATGATTAAGGCCTTTCATGGTAATTTGATAGTACCGGAACACTGATGATTAAGGCCTTTCATGGTAATTTGATAGTACCGGAACACTGATGATTAAGGCCTTTCATGGTAATTTGATAGTACCGGAACACTGATGATCTAGGCCTTTCATGGTAATTTAATAGTACCGGAACACTGATGATCTAGGCCTTTCATGGTAATTTGACAGTACCGGAACACTGATGATTTAGGCCTTTCACGGTAATTTGATAGTACCGGAACACTGATGATCTAGGCCTTTCATGGTAATTTGATAGTACCGGAACACTGATGATTAAGGCCTTTCATGGTAATTTGATAGTACCGGAACACTGATGAT